>NC_072824.1:18082234-18382234 GCF_027744805.1 Dunckerocampus dactyliophorus
TGTTGGTGACACTGTTTCCACTAATGTGTGTGGATGTAGCTGCTCATAGTCCCGTGTCTTCTTGTGTGCACTGTTGACGCACACCAGACCCCCAAGGGAATGGGAACACGCAGCACTTCAGCAGTGCCATTCATCAGTATGTGTGCTGAACAATGTTTTTCAACTTCTACCTTGGAATTGTCTTCCTGTTTATTATCTGTATGTGAGGTCTAGAGGATTGCCTTTCGTCAAGCTGTCTAAAAGCTGTCCACAATGTCCTTAAGCAAGACGATTAAGTTCTTTGAGGTTAACGGAGTACCACAGGTGGTGCTGATATAAACACGGCCTTAAATCTGCAAATTTGTATTCAGCTTATTATTTTTATTATTATTATTATTATTATTATTATTATTATTATTATTATACAGCATATTATTTTATTACTAGAGGGTTTGGGCGGTACATGTATGTAATCTTAAGACCCATGTAATGTTGGTCCATTTACATGATGTTTTTGGAGTCTTTGATTAAGGTATTTTACAGTTTCACGCTAAACTCTAAAATCCATATTTCAGTCTATGTGATGAGCGAGCGTATGATGTGTGCAGAAACTCACACATGTGCAACAAGTTCGGCAGCCAAGCTGGAGATGCTCAGCACGCCATGAGTCTGTGAAACTGGAGTCTTTGTCAAGCACCTGTGATGGTAAAGAAGGGCAAAATACAGTAGTATTCCAGTGATAATGGGAGGGCTGATACAGTGGTTATGGTGGTAAACGACTAACCAGTTAAGAGTTACTGTACATTCAAATAAAGATAATTTCCCAATGAGTTCAATTCTGAGAGGGGCAAATATAATTTGAATGAATGAGATGTCTTTTTTTATTTTTTATAAATCCGAACTGAACAGAATAACGGACACGAGAAAATTTGTCCGACAGCTTCTTCTCATTGCATTTATTGTGCAGCGCTCAGAGGTTGATATACGAGCACTCCACAGAGAAATTTAGACATGAGTGACTGCTGGACATACATCACACGCGCGCACACACACACACACACACACTATGATCCAAGTTATGAAAGGGAGCTTTAAGCAGAGCTGCGGGGCTGACAACACATGACTCAATTAGGATGTCAGAAAGAAATGCAAGTGGAGTGAATGATTGCCACAGAGGTGGAAGCGTGAAGGGAGCATGGGCAAGGATAAACTGCATTGAAGAGGTTTGGGCGACGCTAAACACTAAGATAAAAAAAGACAACGTGGACCAGTGGGTGCTTCCTGCTTACGCTTAAGCAGAACAGAGTGATAATGGATCTGATATATGAGCTGGAGCGTTGTAATCTCTATTGTAAGACAAAGTGATCCATTTGTTTCTCCAAGATTGAGGCGCCTTCATAATGTACTTGTCTGTTTAATGTAGGAACACACTTTATAAACGCTGACTTGTACTTATGTCAGACACCCGTAATTTTAGACGCTACTCTTGAGACACTTGAGTTATTAATGGGGTGAAGTACGCAGACAGGGGTGCCTTTTAAAAACATAATAATAATAATAATAATACAAACATAATAATAAACAATACAAAAGTTATATTAGATACGGACAAAGCAATTTATATACTCAATGTATTTTATAGTTCAGCTATTTAATAGAGTCGTCCCTTGCCACTTCGTGGTTCGAATTTTGCGACTTCACTATATCACGTTTTTTTCAAAAATATATGAATTAATAAATCATGCTGTTTCGTCGTGGAATACGGCCTATTATTATTCAATACAATATGCAAATTGAAGTAAATTATGCATATTTTTTTTTAAATTAAGCATTTAAGATTTTTCCAAGCATAAAAATGGCTAACAACTAAGTATAAAGACCTTCAGAAGGCACATTCAAATGACATGATATGTAGTATTCTACACTGGTCATTAGGTATCAGTAACGTTAATGACACCCAAATACCAGAATTGTTCACCGGAACAACAGGATTTTATTGCAGGTTTGAATGATCTCATAACATGCACAAAAATCCCTAAAACAAAAACAAAAAAGTCCCCAAATCCCGAATAAAAACAAAAGCTGATGTAGCAACCGTAACCCAAGCCAAGATAAAACTCAACTCTGAATCACTGACATGATTTCCTGTCCCCCCGCCACTCATCTCCCCTAGGGAACTCATTGATAGCAACACACAAGCACAAGTCTTATTTATGTCTTAAATAGCTTATTTACTCGCATTATGTCTACTATAGTACACGGAGCGTAAAAGTGACTATAGGGTGTTATTTTATGTGTAGAGGGCTCTAATTATGTTAAACCATATTTAGAAGGTCGTAAACAGGTTTTCAATGCTCTAACTATGAAAATATGCCATTTATAAAGAAGGAATCCTACTTTGCAGAAATTCACTTATCAAGGTTGGGTCTGAAACTACGATAAACAAGGGATTACTGTACAGCAAAGATAATTGGACAAAAGCAAAAGCAGTATGTATTTTATAGTTGAGCTATTCAGTACTGTCCAAAATGTATTTTGTGAGATTCTTTAACAAGACTGCAGCTTGAAGAGGCTGTGTAAAATATATCGATGAGGTGATATTAATATGCTATCATATTCCATGAGGATCAAAAAACAAGATAAAATATTGTGAATTTGTCTGAAGGTAAGAAAAAAAACAACACTTGCTGTACGAAAAGTTTGGAGACGGAGTAATGATGAAGGAGGCCAGCTCACTGAGCAGGGTCATAAAGCCTGTGTGCTTATTCTGTCACTGGCAAAGATTTATACACACACACACACACACACACACACACACACACACACATGAACACACTTTCATCAGGTGTCTATCACACCTCTCACAACGTGCCCTTGGAGGATATTTTCTTTCTTTACAGGATCTCTTAGTGTTTTCGCCTTTGTGTCACTATCATGAACTCACACACGAGCACAAAGGCATATTTATTGTTGTTGTTCGACACATTTAAGAAAATAACAGTGGGTTATTTTTTTGTCCTTTCCTCAAAGTCACAGTTTCATTGTTGTCCACTGAATCACGACTCACACCAATCCTTTTTCCAAACAATTTAGCAGTGAAGGCTTCAGCCTGCGAAACATTTTAATATGCTGTCAAGACTCCATTTGACTGTGAGCGACAGCTCAAGTGTCACATGTGCTGTTTTTGTGGCTGCAAACCGGTTGCATAAGTCACTGTATTTTCAGGACTTTTTGAGGAAAGCTCCCAGCATGTCGCCTATCTTTGAATGTATCAGCAATAGATGGAATAGTACATTTCTACAGTGGCAACAAAACACAGAAACTCACAAATAACCTATGTAACTAAGTTTATACTGTGATCACAAACCTGTTTAAATCCTAATTGTGAAAAATAGGGAGTGTTTTTTTGTACAATCTGTTCTCTGAAACCACTATTGGTAACATACACGCCTAATCAAAATGTTAAGACCAGTTGAAAAATTGCAGAAACAATATTGGTTCATTGAGAACGATACGATCCGAAACGATTCCGTAACTTTAAATCGATTCTGTAACTTTTTGGCCAAAAATTCAATCAGTGTGACTCTGAAATCAATACCTGTATACTGTACAGTGCAGTTTCCTAGATTCCTGTTGTTTTTTGGAAGCGAATCAGGTATAAATTAATCATGGATTTAAACAAACAAGTAAACAACAATTGCAGTTTTGGCCTAGTCTCCGGAAACATGCTGGCGAGACCTGAGGCTTCTGCAGAGCTGACGTTACTTTGCGCTGCTGCGGGAACACCGCAGGTGGTGCCTGGACTGTCAGCGTCGTGTGAAATCTCATAGTGCTTTAGTAGGTGGGTGGGGAGATTTGTCGTGTTGCCGTGGACTTATTTAGAACATCTCCTTCTTTGCAAAAGCCAAATTGTATACATACAGTGGACCGCAATGGTGGCTTGAATTTTTTCTCGCTCGCCAGCTTGCCCTCCACCATCCGCCATGCTACATTTCGTTGTCTGATGGTGCGTGGCGATGACGCAGACACAGACAGGCAGACTCGATCGAGTAGCGTTTAACGTCTCTTTATCATTAAAAGCGCTAAGAAAACACATCCATATAAAGCCTGCCTTTCTTAAATCCAATGCTTTATCTCCAAGTATCGATGCAATTGATTAATTACCTTTTTAAACGATGTTTAATCGATATATGTCGTCCGTGATGGAAACTTGGCAGACACAGATCGATGTCGTTGAATCACAGGACTATAGATTGATAAATCAGTGTAGTTGTTGTATTGTGACTCCCCTACAAACAGCCATTAAACTCAAATAGGCTGTTCATCAGCTGATCAAAAGTTTAAGACCATAGTTAAAACAACAACAACACCCTAACATTTAAAAAAAAAATGACTCAGTAATGAGTAGCTGTGCCATTCTTGTTAATCAGCTCAAAATGAGTTTGGGCACACTTGAAACCAAGCTTAAGTCTTGTTGCTGGCCATGTTCAACAAATGGAAAGTGTTTTGACTGACAGATAGACTCCACGGGACACAGCATGCCATAGAGAAGGAAGGATAGGAGAAGATTAAACAAAGAGCTCAACAATAACAGGAGGCTGAAAAGAAGACCGTACAAACTAATAATGACGAAGGGAGAGAAATAGAAAAGAAAGGTTATAATCCTCAGGGTGTTTCTGCAGTGACACAAACATAATGACTTAATAACAAACACACAAACACACCATTTTTATCATATTTTGACTTTTTATTAGCTTCCCTTTTGCGGACATGCGCTACATTCTTCATTTTGTGGTGAACGCTGCCCAGGTGTTGAAGTACATGTATTTTACATTGAAAGTGTCCTTACCGCCTCCATCACTGTTTGGTACGGTAACTGTACAACACGTGATAGGAAGGCACTCCAGCGGGTGATCAAGACCTCACAGAACATTGTTGGGGCAGCCCTCCCCTCACTGCAAGACATCTATAAAACTAGAGTCCTGCGAAGAACAAACAACCTCATCAAGGACAGCACACATCCACAACACTCATGATTCACACTCCTACCGTCAGGCAGACGCTACAGGAGTTTGAAGTCCAGGACCACAAGCCTGGCAAACAGCTTTTACCCACAGGCCATCAGGCTTCTCAACGAAGCACTCGCACACGCCGCACGCAACACACGCACACACTCATAGCACTTTTATTTATTTACTTATTTATTTGTATTAATGTCTCTTATGTTGTTGTTGCTTAATTTATTGGTATTTATGTTTCTTCTGTTCTTATTCATTTTTTTGTGTTTTTTTCTTGCTTTCTTTTTTGGGAGAATGAACAGAAAAAGAATTTGATTGCATAGCAGAACCACCAGTTTCAAACTCTTGAATCTTGAATCCGAGGAATCACCAAAGTTGAACAGTCTGTTTCATTTGACTGTTTAACTTGTAAGTCCAAGCTTAAAATTAAACAAAAAAATATTTCAATCATTTTCTATGCTGTTTGTCCTCACTCGGGTCAGGTATGCTGGATCCTATCCCAGCTGACGTTGGGCGAGAGGCAGGGTACACCCTGGACTCCACACAGAGATGTCCAACAGAGATTCAAACCCAGATCTTCCAGATCTCCTGACTTTGTGGCCAATATTCTAACCACTTGGGCACTGCGGCCCAATAAGGAAATACAAATCTAGGCTTAAATTGTCAACATTATGAAGCTTTTGTTAACGCTCCAGGAAACTGTAAAGTACTGTTTTACGGGTTAGCTGCAATCAAACCGCATAGATATGTGCAGCTTTCCAAGTTCTATCCAGTTATTTCATTATCCAATTGGATTCTAATGTGTAAATGTATCAATACTAACCTGTCTTACTACTCGATAGCAGGAGGACATTTTGTTTTTGTTGACTGTTGGTCATGAGTTTTTACATTTTTCCATAACTTCCATTGCATCTTGCAGTATTTGACTTATTTTGCACATACAGTGTTTATTTGTAAAATAAGCATCATGTGTTCATTACACAAGATGTGAGTGAGTTTGAGGTAGGAGCTGCTGCCAAATCTTTATTGGTTAATATCAGTATTGGAAATGCGGACAATATCAGTGTATCGGATGTGGGTCGGAAAGCCAATATCGACCATCTCTCATTTGAATAGTTAATATCTATTTCATGCTTACACAGATCACCGCTGACCTATTCTGTTATGACCTCATTATATTTCTTGTGAAAGGATGTTCTATTTTCCATCCTGATGTATGTAACTTTCCCTAATGATACTCTAAGTTGCCAACAGTTACTGGTTAAAGGGGCCAAAATGACATTTTTCAACCGCCAATTTACAAGCAATGTTGTCCATGTAAGCAGTTTAAAAAGCATTCATCCTCCATTTCTCTTGTCTGGCCTCTCTCATTTCCTCTCCATTCATACCATCTGCTAATTAGTCTCATGGGTTCGAGAAAGAAAAAAAAATAGAAAGACATCATTGGACAGAGATAAATGTAGACAGAGACAAATGAGAACAACTTTTCACTCAGGAGATTCTATAAATAGAGTGGATAGTAGAAAGTGTTCCCATTTAACACCAAAGCTGGCTTTCAATAAACACAAGCAACATACAAAATACCCCGATGAAGGAGTTTGGATGCCCAAACATGCACACATACTGTGTATAAATTAACATTTTTCTCCTTATTATCCTTTCATCTACTCCACTTTAGGTCAGTGGGAACAGGTTTTTCTGAAACTCGGGCCAGACTATACGCCTTTCCACGTCCGATGAGTTTGCACATGAGTCCCTTGTTCCTCCATTTACCATTGTTGTTGTCCTTTTTCTGAGAATTTCTTTCTTTTGGTTTCAGCGTGGTTGGAATGGCCTCATGGTGACAGGTTATGCCGCCTGATATCGCATGACTAACAGTGAATGTGGGCTAAGACGTGTTCTGTTTTTTTCGCAAAAGGACAAGGCAAGTCTGACTCTCCTATATTACTGTTGCTGTTGACATCTTCAGGTAAGAAGGTAATAAGTACTACTGTGCATATCATCTCTTTATTTTACGTATTGTCCATGTTATTGTACTTTTTATTTTTAACTGTGGGCGTAGTCACACTACGCCAATCTTACCGTGATTAGGCCCACTTCACACCTGAAGTTTGACACTTTTGGGCTAATGTGAGTGCATTGATCAATGCAGGTCACACTTCCCCTCCTTTTGCACGTTTGGAAGAGGTATCCAGGGCACGTTGCGATTTCAGCAATCCCTCGCTTATCGCGGTTAATTGGTTCCAGACCCGACCGTGGTATGGGAATTTCCGCTAAGTAGGATTCCTTGTTCATAAATGGAATATTTTCATCGTTAGAGCATAGAAAACCTGTTTACCACCTTCAAAATACAAAATATTTTAACGTCATTAGACATTAATTAACACCCCTATTGTCATCAGAGACAATAAGACATTTAACACGTAAATACAACATGTGTGTGTCGTAGTAAACGTGTTTCAGATGTTCCGGATGTGTGGAGGACAGTAAGTGACGTTGGGGGTTCAGCAGCCTGTTTTATTACTATGATAATTATTATTACGAATATTATGGGCATGGCTTGCTTGCAACCCTTCTTAATAATGCTCATACTTATCCTTTCTTTAGTTCTTCTTTTTCTTCATTTATCTTTTTTTCTGCCACGATTAACACAACACAAGCTGTAAGAACCCCCACATGTGACATATCATTGCATTTGTCTTGTTTGTGGCTAGAGATAGATAGATAGATAGATAGATAGATAGATAGATAGATAGATAGATAGATAGTCTTCTTCACCAGTTTGTCAAGGCATGTGGCGTTGTTCTTCTTGAGGCTGCTCCCCCAGCACACTACTGCATACAAGAGGGCACTAGCAACCACAGTCTGGTAGCATCTTATCATCCAGTTTATCATCCAGATGCACTCCCAGGTATTTACAGGTGTGAAGCAAATTTAGCTTTTATCTAATTCACGAATGTCTAAATGCAAATACACACATGGCACTACAGAACTGTTTTGGCACTTTCAGTAATTAGTGCTATCTTGCTAGGTGCGAGCATGCTATTACCGTTTTTGTTATTTTATTAATGTCAAAGGGCTAAAATATACTGTACATGAAATGACGTGGGGATACTATAAAACTGCCTTGGCACTTTCGGTACTTTGTGCTATCTTGCTAGGAGCTAGCATGCTAACGATTAGCATTTTTGCTGTTATATTAATGTCAAAATGCTAAAACATACATATGGTGGCATAGGGATACTATAGAACTTTTTCTACTTAGTATGCTAACTGTTAGCATGTAAACTTTTTAGCGTCTTCACTCATGTCAAAATGCTAATTTATACATGGCATGATGTAGGTGCATTATAAAAATTCTAATAACTTGACAGCAAACCCCGTGCCAGAGGTTCACAACAGGTGACATGCCTATCAACATTTCATTTTCGAGTTATGTTATTATTATTGTGCCTGCTTCAGACCTCCTATTCCTACCTGCTGCAGTCCTATTTCTCTTTGTTTGTTTAAATGGGAACATCTGTTCTGCTTTCAGCTGACTTCTGTGTGTTTATATATTTGTGCATTTTGGGAGAAAGTTAATGCAAGTATTGTATTTTAATATTCTCTCCACAAAACGCCTGAAGAGTAATCCTGTAAATCTGCTGAAATACTTAACGCCTCAGCGCGCAGGGCCAGTGTTTGCATGCGTTGTAATGCACACACACGCTTGATGTTGTGTGTTTGACGGCGCCTGGAGAGGCAGTTGCATATTGTAATTGTCCTTATTTTTAGACATTTGTGTTGGAGTTATTTGCTATTGTGCAGGTTTGTTTGGCCTCTGTGTAAGTGTTTGTGGGTATGTGTATTTCTGAATGAGCGCGATTTATCCTCTGGCTTAACACCTGAGTCATCAGTGACACACAAGGGTAGCTGGTGCACACACACACACACACACACACACACATGCGCACACACACTTCCGTTGACAAAGTGCACTGGAATTGCACATTTCATTTTCAGAACTGAACAACCACTTTAAATGTTTACAAATGGGCATTTTACACACTATATATCGTATCCTTCCTTCTAGTCAAGTCAGTTTTTTTTTTTCTGTAGCCTCACTTTTATTATTAATATTGCTAAATATGTTCTCTGTCACAAGCCCACAGTGTAAAATTTGGTTGAGTTAACTCTCCCATCACCAAGTTGAACTTGTCTTATTAAAATCAGTAAAGGATTAGTCGAGGACTACTTTGTTGTTTAAATGGCTTCCTCGAGAAAACCTGTAAAGTGGAAAAAAAGCGTACTAATTTCGAACTAAAGCTAGCAGTAAAGTTGTAAATTATTCAATATTTCATATACCTACAACAGACTACTGGAAGGATAATGGAGTGAGGTTCCCTCAGGCTGAAGAAGTTGGCACAGGGTGTCGAAACTTTTTCCACCAAGGGCCGCATACTGAAAAGTTTAAGGATCTGGGGGAACACTTTGGTATTTGAATGTTTTATTTTTATGTTTTGTAAAAAAGGTTAAAAAATATCCAGTGTAATTAAAGCGAAAGCAGTTAACAGTGTCAACATGCAAGGTTTTTCTCTTTACATAGTGTCTTTAGCTCTAGTTTCTCCATTTTTGCTGGGGTTTTTGTTTTTGGTTAATTATATTTCTACCATGTGCCGTGGCCCAATACAAAACCAGCGGCAAAGTGGCCCCCAAATCGCACTTTGGACACCCCTGGAATAAATGCAGAATGAAGAAACGTGTTCTGCTGAACACTGTGAATGCATTGGTTTGTAACTGTTAAGCATTGATGCACTGACTGCTTATTAAAGAACATGTTATGGATTGATTTGCATTTTACATAAAAAAAATGTGTATGTTTTGCTCTTGTTCCTCAAAGCATGCGACTTGTTGTCAATGTTGTCAATGTTGTGCGCTGCCAGTGTCACTGGCAACCGCAAAGCAGTGATCATTTATTAATTAATTCATTGACTTTCGAAAAACAGTGATATAGAGTGAGTGAGCGATGTTTGAACCACGATATAGTGAGGGACAAATGTTTATGTATATTATATTTTTAGACTTTGATACAGGCCAGTTAAAAATGGATGGTGGACCGTATTTGGGCCAGAGGCTGTATTTTGGACACCCCTGAGTTAGCACATCTACACCATATCCAGTGTTTTTAAGTTTCTTTTTTATATTTGTTTTGCACATTTTAACGCCAATATCTCTGAGACACGGTCTCTTTTGCCTTTCCGGACTCCCTTAAAGAAATCAATTCATTTTTTGCGCGCCACTTTGCGTTCGGAATTTCACGGCCTCATTCTATCACGGTTTTCCAAAAATATATGAATGAATAAATCATGCTGTCTCGATGTTATATATATCCTGTTATTTGTTTTAAAATGCATATTTAAGCAAATTTGTCTAAATTGAGCATTTTCGAGCATACAAATGGCTAAATGAACTAAAATACGTGTGAGTAATGTCAGTAACGTTACTGTAATGTCCGGTGAGACACACAAGCACCAGATGTGATCCCGGGACAACAAGTTTTATACTGTAGCAGGTTTGAATTATCTCACAACAGGCACAATAATCCCTAAGAAAATCCCTAATAAAAACGTAAGCGACTGTTACGCACAAAAGGCTACATTAAGTACAATATACAGAATATAGAAAGGCATTCACTAGACACATTCAGACACCGTGATGGTATGTAGTATTCTATAGGGATGAGCGTAACGGATACTCGTTGTAGACGAGTATCTGTTAAGGAGGGTGCATTTTTGCAGAGTACGAGCCTGAAATGAGTACTGCTCGTCATTATCTGTAATCGTGATGACGGAAAATCCTCATTATGTATTCACTCTTCACGCTCTGTGATTGGCCAGTCACACACAGCGACCGCCCCTCCCGAGACATACCCACAAATGCACAGCAACATAACATCTCATGCAGCTCCAGGTAAGTGGTACTATTTGAGCTATCTTTAGAACAGGCTGGCGGGCGACTCATGTGGTCCTTAGGGGCCACCCGCTACCCGCGGGCACCTTGTAGGTGACCCGATTTAGACAAGACATACACGCATAATAAAGACCTTGATGTGATGTTCGGAGTGTCTGTGAATGCATCTAGCATCTAGCATCTAGCATTTGAATAATAAACAATAAAAATAGCAACTTTTGATCAATCAATGTCAATTTCAGACTTAAATTAATGTACCGATTTAAGCCCCACACATTTCTGGTTAAACCACGCCTACTTCCGGTCCATACCCCGCCCATTCCGAGTACAGATATGGATACAGATAATTTTGGTGTGTGAACAGATACAGATACAGATACAGATACAGATACAGATACAGATAGTGGTGTACTCCCTATCACGAGCTACTGTTGCTACCATAATGGGCTACAACTCAACTCTGAACCCCCACTTCCTGTCCTCCCCCTACTCAGCTCCCCCAGGGAGCACATTTGAAGCAACACACACAAGCACAAGTCTTATCTATGGATTAAATGGCTTATTTTGTATTATTATGTCTACTAAATTGGGTAATACGAGTGTAAAGGTGACTATAGGGGTGTTATTTCATGTCTAGAGTGCTCTGATAACGTTAAAAACAATATTTAGAAGGTTGTAAACAGTTTTTCTATGCTCTAACTATGAAAATATACTATTTATAAGGAAGGAATTCTACTTTTTGGAATTCACCTATCATGGTCAGGTCTGGAACCAATTAACCGTGATAAATGTTACTTCTTCTTATTGGGATAAAATGTTTCACTATGGAAAACCCCTCATTTTGTAGTCTGTTTTATCAATACGAGCATTTCTTTGATCCTCCGTCTTTGGCTCTTCATGTATAGTACATGCTGTCCTGAGAAGAGTTCACTGAAGAGGCTGATAGAAGATAAACAGAATGTCCATCAGAAGACGAGACATTTGAAGGAGGCGTATTGATTGGATATAAGAAGATGAGAGGAGAGTTGGGCTGTGTGACGCTGATTGTCAGACACATTGGATGGCCCCCAGCACTTCACATATCAGGAAGAACAGGGCTCATGCATACTAATTACACTTTGACACAACGATGAGCTAGAAAGCTTAAGCTGTCTGATCTGCTGTGTTCATGGCTGTGCATCCTGTGTTCTTCATTCATCCTTCCACCGACGTGAAATCCACGTATATCCCCCATCTGTCTATATAGATCTTACATAAATACCGACTGTTCTTCTATACATACTTTTCTCAACCTTTTGCAACATTCAGCAAAGCTGCATCTGACTTGACATTTACCTCACATCCCACGTGCATTAATATTCCTGTGGTTATATAATGAAGGAGGATGACTGTGCATCGGTGCCCAATTCAGGCCAGACTGCAGCGTTTTGCAGCAAAATGGAACTTTTCCGCCCGGTGATGATATCCTGAGCCACATTGCTTGCAGGGATGACACAGTGTGAGCTGACATCCACTTTGAAGAAACCACTCGTCATTTGCTAGTATGACTGGCTATTTCTTATAATGGATTTTGAAAGCTTTTCAGGTGAAATGCAGCTGCGAGAAAGATGAAAGATAACTTCAGAAAGAGATGTCTTCACTATCTTCTCATCTGCTGTCAGTGTATTACGTTTTATGAAATGAAAACTGTTGATTTTATGATTCTTTTATGACGGAAAGCAAGGATCACACAAATGATTTATGATCATACAGCTTTCTTATCACTCTTACTCACTCTACTGTTTGTTTGCACTATATTAGGCAATCTGTAGCTATCCATCCATACGCAACGTGATCTTAGAACATGTAAAAATAAGGTGTAAAATGATGCGAGTATCTACAAATAATCAAGCACTTACTAAATGTTTGTATTCTATATAACAAAAATAGGTTTTGTGAATAAGATGGCTAATATGTAATTTGTAAAGACGCTCCCCAAACTAAATATTTGATTGGCATTCATTTAAAATGAATTCATCAACAAAATTTGTTGACTAAGTTACCATAATTGTCTTACTTTTTCTATGTAAATACAGTCAAACCTGTCTTAGCGGCCACCTTTATAGAAGGGCCACCTGCCTATAGCAGCCACTGAAAAATCCCCCCCAGCAAATTTACATGTTATAGACCCTGTGTATAGCAGTCACCTGTCCAACGCAGCCAGCAGCCACCCATTTTGTCTCCCTTGGTCAATATCTGACCTGCATATAGCGGCCAAATTACCAACTCAAGTAGAAGCTTCATGCACGAAAAAGTTTTATTTTTCAATCAATGAAGCCGTCGTGTGTAGACTTTAATTACTGAGTCCTAGCTCAGTCACAATCATTCACAAGATCCACACAAACTGTCAGTTGTTCCACATAAAAAAGCCGTCTTCTTTTGAGCTTGCTATTTCCTGGTCAAACATGTAACTTTAAGAGCATTTGCACCAAAACATTACCGCAAAGTAGGCTGGGAACAGGACGTGCTCCCATCGACGCTACAATAAAAAAAAAAAACATACACTAGCATGCATGCGGCAGCGGGAGCAAAACTGAGTTTGGTTGTACTTAACTGAAGTATTTTATCAGTTATCATGTCATGGGAGGCCGTGGAACACGGCGAGTTTTTTAGGATCCCAAATGCAGACAAGGGAGGCAGAAAGTACAAAAGAACAATTTAATACACAAAAGAGTCCAAAGCAAAAATACAAAGTACAAATAAGGAAAATCCAACAAGGTAAGAGTCCATAACAAAAAACACTAACAGCAAAAGGCTGTTAGGAAAAAACTAGAAATAACAAAAATACACTGCAGGCAAACCTTACAGGAAAAGATCACAAACAAGGCTAGCAGGTAGGTACAGGTAAGCGGGGAGCCGGGGAGCCAGAGAGCAGGGTAAGGAGCAGGTACGGAGAGCAGGTTGTCAAGGAGTCAAGGAGTACAATCTGGCACCGGTCTGGAGTTTGGCTGGAGCTTAAGTAGGCCGGTGGTAATGAGCTGCAGGTGTGTGTAATTAGGGCTGGGTCATGTTCAGGGATGTGCTGCAACAAATAAACGACAGAGGGCAGCAAGGCAGAACACAGAACATGACAGTATGCCCCCCTCTTATAAGGCGCCGCCTGGCGGCTTACCTGGCTTGTCAGGATGGAGACGGTGGAAGTCGCTAATGAGGGACGGATCCAAGATAAGGGAGCGGGAGATCCATGAACGCTCCTCAGGACCATAACCTTCCCAGTCGACCAGATACTGGAACCCTCTGCCCCTCCTTCGGGAGTCCAAAATGGCCTTCACAGTGTAGGCTGGGTGGCCATCGATCAGGCGCGGCGGGGGCGGAGCCTCGACCGGAGGGCACAGGTGACTGGTAGATACAGGCTTGAGACAGGAGACGTGGAACACTGGGTGTACTTTGAGACTGGATGGCAGTTTGAGTCTCACGGAGGAGGGGTTGATGATGGAGTCCACAGTGTAGGGACCCACAAATCTGGGCGCCAGCTTCCTATTAGTCCCTGCTAAAGGTAAGTCCTTGGATGATAACCAGACCTCATCGCCAACCTGATAAGTGGGAGCTGGGATCCTGTGACGGTCAGCCAGCCGTCGATTTCGTGCCGCGGTGCGGCCTAGTGCAGCGACTGTCTCTCTCCAAATCCTCCGGGCTCGGCGTAGATGAACCTGCACGGATGGCACTGCCACTTCCGCCTCCTGTGAAGGGAACAGTGGGGGCTGATATCCGTAAGCGACCTTAAAGGGTGACATACCTGTGTCAGAGCTGACAAGCGTGTTGTGTGCGTACTCCACCCAGGGGAGGTGGGGGGCCCAGGAAGATGGATGCCGGTGACAAACGCAACGAAGGGCAGCCTCCAGGTCCTGGTTGGCCCGCTCTGTCTGGCCGTTGGTCTGGGGATGGTGACCGGAAGAAAGACTGACCGAGGCCCCCAGCATCTTGCAGAATGCCTTCCAGACTCTGGACGTGAACTGGGGGCCCCTGTCTGAGACGATGTTCGTGGGAATGCCGTGAATACGAAAAATGTGTCTCACCAGCAGACGAGCTGTGTCCAGGGATGTAGGTAGTCCAGGTAGTGCAATGAAATGAGCCATCTTAGAAAACCGGTCCACAATGTTTAATACTGTTGTGTTCCCCCTAGAGGCAGGTAAACCGGTAATGAAGTCCAAGGATATGTGAGACCAGGGCCGGGCGGGGATGGGTAATGGTTGGAGCAGGCCGGCTGGTGGTCGGTTTGAAGACTTACTCCTGGCACAGACAGAGCAGGCCGCGATGAACTCCTTGGCGTCCGCCGCCATAGAAGGCCACCAGAATCTTTGCGCCAGTGCGTATAACGTCCGTTTGAGTCCCGGGTGGCAGGTTACTTTAGACGTGTGACCCCATAGTAGTACCTCTGACCTGAGCTCCTCTGGGACGAACAGTCTTCCTGGGGGGCAGCCCTCTGGTGGTCTCCTCCCATCTGTTGCTTCCGACACCTTCCTCTCCACCTCCCACTGGAGTGCACCCAACACTCGAGCCACAGGTATGATAGTCTCTGGTGCCTTTCCCTCCTCCGTGGGGCTGAAGACTCTTGATAGGGCATCGGGCTTGACATTGCGTGAACCGGGTCTGTAAGTGATTGAAAAATTGAAACGGGTGAGGAATAATGACCAGCGGGCTTGTCGAGAATTGAGTCTTTGAGCGGTGCGGATGTATGACAAGTTCTTATGGTCCGTGATGACTATGAACGGAAGTGTAGCACCCTCCAGCCAATGACGCCACTCCCGCAGCGCCAGAACGATGGCCAGCAGCTCCCTGTTACCCACATCATAGTTGCTCTCAGCCTGTGTGAGGCGACGAGAGAAGAAGGCGCAGGGGTGCAGCCTCTGGTCGACCGAGGATCGCTGGGACAGGACGGCTCCCACTCCCGTATCCGATGCGTCGACCTCTACAAAAAATTGCAGGTTAGGATCAGGATGAACGAGCACAGGTGCTGATGTGAATAACGATTTCAGATTACAGAAAGCCGTCTCTGCCTCTGGGGTCCACACAAACGGAACCTTAAGAGATGTAAGCCTAGTCAGAGGTCCTGCCTTACTGCTGAAATTGCGGATAAATCGCCTGTAGAAGTTGGCGAACCCTAGGAACCTCTGTAAGTGCTTCCTTGATTTGGGAGTTGGCCATTCGACCACCGCCTGAATCTTGGCGGGATCGGCACGCAATTGACCCTTCTCCACGATGTACCCCAGGAACGGCACTGATGTGGCGTGGAAATCACACTTCTCAGCTTTAACATACAACCTATTTTCAAGGAGGCGTTGAAGAACGAGTTTGACATGCGTAGTGTGTTCTTGTAGATTCCTAGAGAAAATCAGAATATCATCAAGATACACAAAGCAAAACAGATTAATCATATCGCTTAAAACGTCGTTAATCAGATTCTGGAACACCGCTGGGGCGTTAGTAAGACCGAAGGGCATGACAAGATACTCAAAGTGCCCCAGCGGAGTGTTAAACGCGGTCTTCCACTCGTCTCCATCCTTAATGCGCACTAAGTGGTAGGCATTACGGAGGTCCAGTTTCGAAAAGATCCGTGCCGAATGGAGAGCGGAAAAGGCAGAGTCCATGAGAGGGAGCGAATAACTATTACGTACCGTAATACTGTTCAAACCCCGATAATCGATACAGGGGCG
The DNA here is from genome assembly GCF_027744805.1 of Dunckerocampus dactyliophorus. Taxonomy (NCBI): domain Eukaryota; kingdom Metazoa; phylum Chordata; class Actinopteri; order Syngnathiformes; family Syngnathidae; genus Dunckerocampus; species Dunckerocampus dactyliophorus. Next base: position 18,098,874 of record NC_072824.1, read on the forward strand.
CAAGGACTTGTCCTTCTTGGCAACAAAAAAGAAACCCGCACCGAGAGGAGAGGAAGAAGGACGGATGAGACCGGAAGCTAGCGAGGCAGAGATATAGTCCTTAAGAGCCTTTTGTTCCGGCCCAGAAATATTATAGAGCTTAGCGCTGGGTAATGTGGTGTTGGCTAGTAATTCTATCGAGCAATCATACGGTCTATGAGGTGGAAGTGTCTGTGCACGATCCTTACTAAATACTTGTTTCAAATAATGATATTCCTCAGGCACATTGGTGAGGTTAATCTCCTCTACAGGAAGTGGTTTAACGGAAACCTCGGAAATGGCAGACCTAAGGCAGTTAGCGTGGCAGAACATACTCCAGTTGACTATGTTCATCTTAGTCCAATCTACGGCAGGATTGTGGAGTTTGAGCCACGGTAACCCTAACACTAGTGGAGCTGCTTGGGAAGGCATAATAAAGAAGCTAATCCTCTCTGAGTGATTACCCGACAATTGCAGAGAAAGAGGTTCGGTCTGATACGTGACTACTGCTAGAAGACGTCCATCTAAAGACAGAACCTCCTTCGGAGAGGATAGCTTAATCACTGGGATATTATGTTTCTCAACGAATGACGTATCCAAAAAGCAGTCATCGGCACCGGAGTCAACTAGTGCGGTTACAGTCACATTTCTGCCCCCCCCTGTAATAATCCCCTTGACCTGGAGACGTCTCAGGGACTCATTGTCTGTGTCGATCACTTCCTGGGGGTACTCACAAATACCAGCTGAGGACTGGCTGCTGGTGACGGGAGGATCGATACTGGATAGCGATAGTTGTGCCGATGGTGCTCCTGGAGTCGACCCTTGGCGACGAACTGGACGGATGGGGCATTGAAGAAGCCGATGACCTGGGTTACCGCAATACAGGCACAGGTTCAGGCGACGGCGACGGGCTCTCTCCTCGGCGGCTAGTCGTCGTCCTCCCAGCTGCATTGGAACCTCCGTATCACCATCAACCTTGATGGGGTGAGTCCTCCTCTGCTCCGTGGGCGAATGTGGTATCGGTGTATGAACCTGGTATCCCTCCTCTGCATAGTCCCTGATTCTCTCCTTTACTCGGTTGTCTAAACAAATCGCTAAGTTTATCAAGTCATCAAGCGATGTAGTATTATCCTTGGCTATTAGCTCATCCTTAATGCGGGCACTAAGAGCCCTCCGGAAGATACCACGGAGCACGGTATCGGGATATCCGCTTGCTGCTGCGAGCACACGGAAGTCAATGGAAAAATCGGCCACAGATTGCCCTCTTTGTTTTAAGTCCAACAGGCGATTGGTGGCTTCTAAACCCCGGATAGGGTGATGAAACACCCTTCTTATCTCCTCTAAAAATAATGGTAAGGAGGTACGGATGGCGGGCATAGAAGTACTTATGGCCAGGGCCCAAGTGGCAGCTCTACCCGCAAGCAAGCTCATTATGAAGGCTACTTTAGCTTGATCAGAGGAGTAAGATGTAGGTTGTTGATCAAAAACCAACGAACATTGATGTAGAAACTGGTTACAGGAATCAGAGTCACCAGAGAAGCGAGGAGGGTGAGGGATAATGGGCTCACGAGCTTGATGAGCAGCAGGTGTGCTTGCAGCTGTGGCAGCAGCGGAATCACTCATGGTAGTGGTTGTACCGACCTCTGGTGGCGGAATCGGAGCGGAACATCCCAGTCGTTGATTTAATGTTTCCATGTTAGCAGAGAGAACAGAAATGGCTTCCAGGATCCCTTGGAGCGACTTCTCATGGCTTCCCACCATGTGTCCTTGGTGTATCAGGGCTTTTTGGAATTGTTCCATGTCTGCGGGATCCATGTTCTGGCCAGATTGTTCTGTCATGGGAGGCCGTGGAACACGGCGAGTTTTTTAGGATCCCAAATGCAGACAAGGGAGGCAGAAAGTACAAAAGAACAATTTAATACACAAAAGAGTCCAAAGCAAAAATACAAAGTACAAATAAGGAAAATCCAACAAGGTAAGAGTCCATAACAAAAAACACTAACAGCAAAAGGCTGTTAGGAAAAAACTAGAAATAACAAAAATACACTGCAGGCAAACCTTACAGGAAAAGATCACAAACAAGGCTAGCAGGTAGGTACAGGTAAGCGGGGAGCCGGGGAGCCAGAGAGCAGGGTAAGGAGCAGGTACGGAGAGCAGGTTGTCAAGGAGTCAAGGAGTACAATCTGGCACCGGTCTGGAGTTTGGCTGGAGCTTAAGTAGGCCGGTGGTAATGAGCTGCAGGTGTGTGTAATTAGGGCTGGGTCATGTTCAGGGATGTGCTGCAACAAATAAACGACAGAGGGCAGCAAGGCAGAACACAGAACATGACATATCAGTTATTATTAAGCCTCTAGCTTCCTTTTAGTAAGTAAAAACCTTGGCTATGATTGCACTACATTGTCATGTAGACCTACCAAGTACACTTGGAAGAATAAGAGGTGAATAAATGTATTGCAACTGATGTGAAACTGATGAGGGGTATGATTAAATAAGCTTCGCTTCTTCCTACTCCTTTTTGGACATGCAAAATTGTGAATTGTACTATGTGATGTGCTACTGTTTGACTCATGCATGTTCAGGATTAAAACCATGAACCATGATAATAACAAGCCTAGTAGTGCTGTACAACTTTTATCAGCAGTCCGCAGTGCCATCTACTGGTCAACATTATTATAATTATTTTTTTCCCTTTTTTCCTCTACTGGTCAACATTCAAACTGGACGCCAACCTGTCTATAGAGGCCACCTGTCTATCGCGGCCACTTTTGCAGACTCCCTCTAGTGGCCGCTATAGACAAGTTTGACTGTATGTATATTGTTGTCCTTCTCCTTATGCAAACTTTTTTTATTTGCTATTTTTTTACTTTGTAACAGAGAGTGATGTTAAACTGGAGTCATATTCCCATTGCGTTAACATACATGGCGAAAGCTGATTCTGAAGCAGGGGAAAATTCAAGGCACTTGGAGCTCCAACTGTAAAAATCTACATCAAGTTAAAGGAAAATTTTGACGATAATCCACAATCTTATGTGAAAGATGAACACACGTCTTTCCCGACTATTTCGACTATAAAGCCCTCCTGCATATTAAACAAGATGCAGCGGCATTATTATTGTAGGCGCTAACACAAAAGAACTACTACTAGTAAATATAGCAACTTCTGATCAATCCATGCCAATTTAAAATTTAAAATAATGTACAGATTTAAGCCCCACCCATTTGTTAAATCATGCACACTTCCGTTTTTGCCACGCCCACTTCAAGTACGGATAATTTAGAAGGGTGAACAGATACAGAGACACATACAGATAGGGTTGAGCGAGTACGCCACTATTAGCCAGGAAAATTATTTTCTCATGGTATAAATGACATTTACACATTGTGCTGTGGAACATATTTCAATGCACCCGAGGACATGTTTTGGTTTATTGCCACATTGCATCATGGGTACATTCCTTCATGTCTTACGACAGTTATGACACCTTGTATGTCCGTAAACTGAAGTGCAATAAAGCCTCATGAAGAGTAAAGACAAACACAATAGTGGACACTTTACAGCAGAGCGTCGTGGGGAAGCGCAGGTCAGACTGGTGATCCAGCCAAACGATTATTATGAATAATTATTTTCGTGTGAATATATCAGACACTCGCTTTCACGCACCACCACCACAAATTAGAGCGGCTAAAATAGCCTAAAATAAATCAGCACCTCTCTCCAACACATTCAATAAAAATGGATCATTATAAAGACAATTTACTGCACGGCTGTTGTATTTTAGTGTGTTAAATTGATCTAAGTGGCGATTATAAATTTACAAAGTTCACATATTCTGTGACAAGATCTGTACTCTGCAATTTCAAGAGCATATAACAGTAACTGATATCAGCGTGGCACACTTCATGGATTAGTACCATACGTACCCTTACGAATGCAATGAATGTGATTCGACCTCCATTGTAAATTGCATTTATTTCAATAAGTGGACTACTTGTACTGCACTGACCAAAATATAAGACAATATTTTATTTCTCATAAAACAGTCTGAAAACCAAGGGTGCTCTTATATTTGCGCTTTAGAGTTTCAATACATGCACACTCAGAGGGTTTTCCAAATTACATTTACACTCTTTAAAAGCATATTTTAGAAGCTCTTCATGAAATCTGAGCTGGTAAAAGCTGGCATTCCCTGTTTCGATTCCGGTTCCTAACGATTCTTGATTCTGATGCTTTTTAGAGGCAGGATCATAACATTTTGCTCGGTTTAAATGAGGGTGCTAACCAGTGTTGTTTTTGGATGAAATATCTGAAATTCTCAAGGAATGTTTAATGACATGAACTTCTTCTCAACTTTGAATGAATGAATGCATGAATTCACTATGAAAAGTCTATATTAAACCAGTATATAATCATCACACCATTCAACTTGAAAAGAAATGTGATGAAGTTTTTTTCTATAGCAATACACTTTCACAAAAGATGTTTGCTTTCAAAGTAGTAGACTTTGTTTGCTGCCTCAATGTTGGTGTAAGCTATTTTTATGGCACCCTTATTCGGTTAATACAAATAAACAGGATAACGCTCTTATTTTGAAGGCCGGAAGTGTGTTGTGTGAGTTGGGAAGGTTCCTTGACTGTTGCTAACAGGGACGGACTGTGCCAGTAACAAACTTGCCATAGCTCCCGTGTTTTATTTACACCTAACTGCCACATCAGCCTGAAAGCCTGGCTTACATTGGCATGAGACAGACGTCATTTATTGTTTGACTTTCCTGATTCTGATCACTTAGTGCATCAAAGACGAGCTACGCTGGTATTTCTACACCATGAATGTGTGAACATTAATCATGTTGATCTTGCCATCCTCCTTTTCCTGATATCATTGTGTTGCACTGAGCTGAGCACTGTTATTTATCAATATCAGCCAATCCTTTTAACTGCTTCTTCGCTGATGCTCGCCGGCTGGCTTCTTCTTCTTTAATGTTCGAAACCAAAACTTTAACGATCCCTGGAAAATCGGAACGTTTGTCCTGGTTCCCATCGATCCTTGAGACTCGATCGTTGTGATCACGTGGGCTATGCAAGCTAAATTTGGCACTGATGGATAAAAGTGCTGGCACTGAGTCTGGAATGGACCCCTTGTATCGGAGTGACAATATCAGAGATTTTAGATGCAGGCCCATATAATCAGATTTTTCAATTTTTTTGCTGATATTGGACCAATATCTGATATCAATATCAGTATAGGACACCCCGTTATAAAATGTTTTCAAAAAGCAGGTCATGAAAAAGAGGAGCTGTCTTAAATTCTGTCAAAACCGTCACATCAATTTTGTTGAGCTATTCCGTTTGTTATTGTTTTGTTGGCTAAGTGAAAATTACTGTAAATTGCACATTTTTTCAAATACATTTATAGTCTGGGTTTTGAATCATTTCCAACTGTAGGCTTGGCAACAATGATAGTAAAACTAGCAAGTTGATTTAGGTCAGACGGCTATTTGTTTTGTTGACAGAAAAAGAGAGGCTGGCTGGAGAAAATAATAAAGTAATTTAATAAAAATAACACTTCATTTTCATTCCAAGACGGGAAAGATTGCCAGTTCAATATAGGGCCGACTAAAAAAGACAGACTACTGTTTAAATTCATATTATATGTCCAATAACATTAACGTAATTTATTTTTGGCCCCTGAGAGGTATCGGAAGTGTCTAGGGAGCGAGCAGGTGGCTGCTATCATGGATCCAGACTCTTCAGTTACCGGTAATCTTCAACCACGAGACAAAAGTTCCATTTTACCCTATTTTGAGAATAGTGTAACAGCCAGTAAGCAATAAGACCTTGGGCTTGCATTTCTGAAAGACAAACAGGGCCCCTGTGGAGACAAAGATAATAGGTTCATGTGTTGTTTGAGACCAATAAAACAAAAAATGAAGTCAGTGCTTTTTCTTTTGTGTTTCCTGGAGACAAGCCAAGCGTCAGCATTTCCGGAGTCCCATCGACGCTCGTTGGTATCGTCACGTGAAAGAATGGAGAAAAAAGCCTCTCAGCAGGCAGTACTAAGAAGAGACTGTTGGGCTAAGGTCATGCAGGCTCAGCAAATAGAAATATAATGTGTGTGAGAGAGAGACAATGATGAAGAGGTGCAGAAGGGATCTGGGAAGTGCATAGGACGATAGAAAAAGTGTCTTGAGAGCGTAGGTAAAGTAGACTTGTAGAGCAGAGATGGACACAGATAGGCTGATAGTGGTGCATTGTCGTAAGTGTCCATATCTCCTGCCACTGGTGAATCCTACTGCAGGACAAAAAACCGTCAACTGTCCTCCAGTGTCTTATTTTCCCATTCTCTCATTTGCTGTTGCTGTGCTCGATCCCCACAGTCCTACTAAATCCTCGTTGTCATTTTTATGACGCTCTAGGCCACATGCTCACCTCTGTTCTTTCACTCTTTAACTGTTTAAGTCAGTTTCAGGGCACTTAACACAAAGGCAAAATACATTTAAGCCAATACAGTCATCCCTCACCACATAGCGGTTTGAATTTTGCTTCTTCACTCGCGTTTTTTCAGAAATATATTAAGAAATCATACTCTCGTGGTAGAATTCAACCTAGTAGTTAAAAAAGTATACATATTTAAGTAAATTTTATGTATTTTTTTCGTCTGAAGTAAGCATTTTCAAGCATAAAAATGCTTAAATGAACTAAAATACAAATATAAGGCATTAATAAGATATAAGACATTAAGAAGACGCATTTGCATTAAGAAGACGTGATTTGCAGTCGTCACTTGTCACTAGATACCATTAAGTGAAACGCACAGGCGCCAGACTTGATAACTGGGACAACAGGCTGTTATTGCAGGTTTGAATTATATCAAATCAGCCATCCATTTTCTATGCCGCTTACCCACCCTAGGGTCGCGGGTATGCTGGAGCCTCAGCTGAATTCAGGTGAGAGGCGGAGTACACCCTGGACTGGCCTAAGATGCATATTTGTGGTACGTGGAAGGAAGCCGCAGTACCCGGAGAAAACTGGCGAACATGCAAACTACACAAAGGGATGTCCAACGGAGATTTGAACCCAGATCTTTTAGATCTCCTGACTGTGTGGCCAACATGCTAACCACTAGGCCACTGTGTGGCCCTATATCAAAACAGGCACAATAATAATAATGCAATAATCCAGCTCAAACTCAACTCTGAACCACCGACATCACTTCCTGTCCACATGTCCATAACACATTTATTGCAACACACACAAACACAAGTTTTGATTATTTTTAAATGGCTTATTTTCTGTGATTATCTACTATATTGGGTAATATGAGAGTAAAGGTGATTATATGGATGTTATTTCATGTTGAGGGCTGCAATAATCGTAAAACCCGTATTAAAGGTTTTCTATGCTGTAACTGCAAAAATTCAATTTTTAAAGAAGGAATCATGTTTCATCATGTTAGGTTAATTGGCGACTCTAAATTGTCCATAGGTATGAATGTGAGTGTGAATGGTTGTTTGTCTATATGTGCCCTGCGATTGGCTGGCGACCAGTCCAGGGTGTACCCCGCCTGTCGCCCGAAGTCAGCTGGCAGCATACTCCCGCGACCCTCAAGAGGAGAAGCGGCATAGAAAATGGATGGATGGATGGAATCATGCTTTTAATTTCAAGACACATAACAAAGTAGCACAGTGGGAATTTGGACCAACTTAATTTGTAACTTAACAAAATGCAGAAAAGGAAACCTTAACTGACTCATCCAACCCTCGTAACATTCTTGGTTTCTCAATCATTTGACCTAACCCTAACCCACCACTAGCATGGACTCAGTGATGCAGGATTGTGAGTGTGAATGGTTGTTTGACTATATGTGCACTTGGATTGACTGTGACCAGTCCAGGGTGTACCCTAAGTCTCACCCGAAGTCAACTGAAATAGGTTCCAGCTCAAACATCTAGAATGGATGGATAAATGGATGGATGGGCTCTTGTTCTGGCACTTTTCTTGTCAAGGCACTCGGACCAGTCTTTTGCCAGACAAGGAAAATGAAGACATGCAGTCAGGTAACCTAAAGGAAAAGTAAAGTGGTGTAGAAAGTCGAGGTGTCATGTCAGAACATGTATTTATTCATTTTCTACTGCTTATGCTGTTCAGGGACAAAACAGTGTAACGTAATTATGTGTACTCAAGAAGTCCATCCAATTTAGGGTCTTTAATGAACCGAGCATGCATTTTTTTGACTGTGAGTGGAAGCTTGAGTACCCGGAGGGAACCCACAGAAGCAAGCATACAGAACTGAACCTGAGGTGTTCCTGTGAGGACTCAGTAATACTCAACTACTACACATCTAACTTTGTGTGCTGTATGTTTGTGGTTGCCACATGCAAGCGTTCTCTCTATTGCACAATTTGTTCAGTCCAGTTGTCTCTATTTAATATCCTCTCCATCCATCATGGGCCTCCTCTCCTTGCCTATGCATTTTGTCACTGTCTGGGCCACAAACAAGATATCAGCTGTCATGATGTTAAATGGATACGTCTAAAATCAGTATTCATTATCTTAATGGCATACTGTAGTTCCAAAAAGTTGTTCTACAATCATTCCATGAACTGTGCTTAAAGAGAGACCACCAATGTATAACAGCATATTCAAAAAACAACATTTGTCTTTGTTTCAGATGACTCAGGAGCAGTACATCCTGGCAGCACAGCCCAACTCCCTTCACCATCGAGGGGCGTCGGTGTGCGGAGCCCAGGTGTACCCCGCAGTGGGAATCTACGGCTGGAGGAAAAGATGCTTGTACTTCTTCATCCTCCTCCTCCTCGTCACTATGATTGTCAACCTGGCGCTGACCATCTGGATACTCAAAGTCATGAATTTCACACCGGTAAGATGTTATGCGGTTCAAGTGCTCTTGTGGGAGTTGGAAAAGCTACAGCGTAAGAGGTGCTTTTAAAGGTTGTTCACGTAAAAGAAAGGGGGGAAACCGAGAATGATGACCGCAGCTTTTCAGCAACGATAAGTGGGAGTTTATGGTGGTGTGCCAAGCCTGAAAAGTCTAACAAAAACCTCTCAGGTCTCAGCGTCCATCAGCGTCTATAACTCTGGGCAGCCAGCATCAGTAGAATGGGCTTTGCTTTTTTTTGGCTTTTGTGAAACTTATTCCTTATCAGAAGGACCAAGCTAGCTAGATAGCAACTGACCATCATCAATTACTATAGGAAGAGCCTTTTATGGCATATACAGTATACACATTACATTAATACTTGTCTTATTTTTACACTTCTACGGCAGTTAATGTTAAAAATGGCACACACACCTGCAACAGGACTTTTACTGTGCATTCATCATTAAAGTTAAGGGCGTGTTTAAAAACACAGTAATTATTATGACTATGGCTTACTGTATTTTGACCGCATGCTGGACAAGTGATTAGCATGTTGGCCTCACAGTCAGGAGATGGAGCGTTCGAATCGCTGCCCAACATCCCAAAAACAGCCACTGAAGCTAAGTAGGTAATCTGGTCAAAAGATTCAGAGTCAAATTTCACACTAACAACTCCTTTCAAGTTCGACTCCATAAGCGTGTCATGCAGCGGTTACAGCAACCTAACAACCAATACACCATATCACCTCAAGGCGCCGAAGTCTGAACTTTGATTGCTAATATGCAAATGAGAGGCTTATGTTTCAATATATAGAAGAGAATATAAGAGGAGCCGTAAAAAAATAAAGGGGAGGTGGGATGCAGTTAAAAATATATATGCCTGCGGGAAGGCTGCCAGCACAAAGTATAAAAAGAGCAGAGGATATTTCATAGGCTAACAGTATGGAAAAGACGAGTCATAAAGGCAAGAGGAGAGAAAAACAAGAGAATGTGAAAGAAATAGTGCATTAAATAAATACATTAAAGTACAAAACGTAAAAGAATTCCCTTTGATCATCATCACAGAAGTATACATAACAATATATCCAAAACACACAAAACACAAAACGGTTATATCATAATGAAACATAATCAAAACATACATAACATAATTAACCATACAGGTTATGTATACTGTTTTACGACTGCATATGTACTCCTGATCACAATTTTAAGACCATCTGCCAAAATTGCAAGAATTAACATTTTTCCACCGTTCTAAGAAGAGCTTCAAAATGCAAATTCAGTTGTTTTTTGGGGTTATTTGCTTATCCTCCTGACTGTCACGCTCATACGGGCGAGTGTTGTTGTGGCTGCACCACACCGTGTGCCCCAAAACTCACCATACTCCGTCAAGTGTTTGTTATTCAAATGCCGTATTAAATTGAAGCTATTTAACGTGCTAGCCATGTTATATGTTTTTTGTGGCATGTGTTGTTGCAGGATGCAAACTTTACATGACTGTCACATATCACATCAATTCCAAATGGCAGACATGTTTGTTTGGGTTTACTGTCACACGCCTGCACAGTGTGAACGAACGAGGTAAGGCACACAGGGTTCCCTAATATCCTTAATTGTTTAATATTAGGTCAGATTTTTCACATCTGAGTAATTTTTTTTAAAACGGAAGTTCATAAAGGTTGATTAATAAAGTTTATGGGTTTGAATCTCAGCCTAGACCTTGCACACACTCCATTTAGGTTCATTGGAGCCTCTAAATTGGTTCTCAACTGGATTGGCTTCGGGACTCACCATCACCTCTTAATGGCAAGCGTTGACCCAAATTGCGGAAATTTTGCAACTCAAATTTCTCATTGCATTTTTTCCTTGTCCTTCCCCTCCTGCTCAAGCTTGAAAGTCACTCAGAAATACGGCACGCACCTCGGTGGCACACACCTTATTCTTTTGGGATCGCTGGCAACCTCAATGACGACAAGCGGTGTACAAAACGGATGGCTGGATTACTCATTTTTACACTTATCTGTATCGTATGTGCCCTGTGGTTGACTGGTGACTGGTCCAGGATGGACCCTGCCTCTTGCCCAAAGTCAGCTGGAATAGGCTCCAACTCACACATGATCCTGATCATTATAAGCGACAGAAAATAAATTCATTGACGAGCTCAAAGTCTTCACAGTTAAACCTTTCTTTGTATTTTCTACTATTATATTTAAAATACATGCATTATTATGTGTACTCAGATCAAATTTTAAGACCAGTTGAACAAATGCAGGAATTTACATAGTTCACTGTTGGATCTTAAGGAGGTTCAATTCAGTTATTGAGGTGGGGTCTGGAACCGCTATAAACAAGGGACGACTCTACATTGTGGTATGACAACATAAAAGAATCTTAAATACATTTGCCTGGACTGGAACCCTTTCAGTGCGTACTCAGATGTCCTAAAATCTAAAAATAAATACATTTCAGCTGTGGGTCGACACTTTTTTCATCACCGCCACCATTTAAGCGGATGTCTGACTGGCAGCGGTAAATTGCTGGAGCTCTTTGTTTTGTTTGGCTTTGCCTTATTTCTCAATGAAAAGGCAGACCAGAAAGAGATTTGGTTTCAAAGAGACAGTTTTGGCAGAAAATGATGGTGGAAGGTGCTGTGGGATGAACGCAACCTGTCTTTGAGCGACAGAATGAGTGAGGGAGTATAACCATGTACTGTATGTGAATCGTTCCTACAGCTATTCAGCACCAGCTTAGCCTCATCCATTCTCCAATTTGTGTTTGTCTTCCTGTTTGACTCTTACGAGCTATGTTAATTGCAGCTGTCACCTACCATTCATACTGCTTATTTCCTGGTTGGTGTCTTTTCTTTTCGACTTTGTGGCGCAACGTTCCACAATTTCAATTCATCCTCACCAGGGGTGGACTAGGACAAAAATCTGGACCTGGATTTTTTGGTCCAGACCGGCCCGCTACAATCCCAACTCGTCCCAATGATGAACAAACACACAATCCCTTAACAACACCACTATACTAAACAATATCCCTCTATATCCTGCAGCCGTGACTAAATAAATGAGAGTGAAATCATTTATCGGTGGGCTCACTGGACTGCTGGGGTCTCTGGTGAGATCCTGACCACAGGAGATCACAAATCCAGGCCTGAAATGTAACAAATTGTGTTAAATAGTTCTGATTACATTAAAAGATTAAGATTACATAAAAAATTACATTAAAAAAATGAATCTGCATGCAACCAGAAGTAGTTGCCTCAAGTATGGAAAAGAATAATATAACCATCTTATTTTATGTTGTTATTGTAACAAGTAGTGTTTTAATCATTAAATGTATCATGGGAAACTGTTGAAAGGACAATAAATCCATAAACACTGATTGAAAACATATGTAAGGCATGCATATTGTTTAAGTTGTTACAGCAGTGTTCTTCATGATGCAAACTGAACTGTGGGCACTAAAAGGGGTGCATGTTGGCACTTTAAGCACTTGAACTCTGCAGGTGACATGATTGGGGGATGTCATTATAGGTAGAAATTATTACAAAGTGTAAAAATATTTGATGTACATGTTTAAAACATATCAAAGGTTTTGCAACATGTGACTTGTAAGCTTGGACATGTGCCATGTGGCATCCTTTGATAAAAGCAACTCATTAGTGATTCATCATTGAATCAGTATAGTATGCTTATTGTTTTCGAATACTTTAGATGACGAGATGTAGTTATTGTAACCATGATTGCTATCTATTATGTCAAGTAAAGTTCATCGACAGCAAGCAAGCATTCTGAACCATTTACAGTGATAATTCAGTTTTCCCCACCAAACACACGTGCACACACAGATTCAATTATTCATGTAAATAAAACCGCCAATATTAAAATCAGTATAGTTGACATGACCCAGGCAGAACAAATGGCCAACATGTTAACAACTTACAAAGTGAAATGAACACGACTCCTGGCCAACCAGCAAAACACCATGGAGAACGTCTAAGCCTAAGTGGGGATGGCCAATCACATGTTAGCAAGATATGGAAAGAGCCGATCGATGAGCTTGTCGGCGGTGTTCAACTTGAGCAGCCGTTTTCCGCTTGGTCCTAGTGCCTGGCCTGTATCAATTTCCATTTTATATAGTATAACAGTAAGGCGCAGCGATAAATACATTTTTGGTCGGCCCACTGGTAAAACTCCTGATGGCCAATCTCCCCTTGCTCATGATTAAACTGATGCTGAAAGCTGAAATAAAATGGAGTGGTCTCAAAGATTTAGATGCAACATCTTCTAAAACAATGTAAACAGTCCAGTTGCAATCGATTCAATGCCCTGATAATACATTGTCCTGGATGAATGAGAATGTAGATAGATATATACTTTATTCATGTCCAAAAGAAATTCACAAATGTAAATATGAAATATTTATAATATACAAATAAGTATTCTCAGAGACTTAAACATTAATACAAAATTACAAGCAGCAAAGACATTTATACAAGACTACATAACAAATGGCTTGAAGGAATCAAACAGATAAAAACATTTTTGGTCTCTAAATTTTGCATGTAAGGATACTGTAAATAATTAATATTGCCATATCCTAAAAAGTAAAATTCAGCCCCTATCTCTATGGGCGAGTGACTTGACATTGGATAGCCTTAAATTTTACATGACCAAATTTAATCTGTTTGAAATCTCACTGAAAAATGTAGGATGACCACATCACCTTGGCTGAACCAACCAGTCCATCCGTTTCACGACATTTCTATTAAAACAGAACCTAGTTTACCATCTGAAAGATCTTCTCACCATTACCATCAACAAGTTCAGTGCATTTCCCCAACTTTGGCACAAAGAGGCGGGCCAGGGCATGAAACGATTGCATGCATGCACACATTTACACGTAAATTGGCCATGCCACTGAATGACTGAAGAGGAATTGTTGCTCCGTCCATATGATAACCGACACATTTCATAATATAAATAAATCTATTTATGTTTGGTGAGACACACAATCGCCAGACTTGATTGCCGGGACCATCCAACCATCCATCTTCTACCACTTATCTGAGGTTGCGTTGGGGCAGCAGCCTAAGCAGGGAAGCGCAGACTTCCCTCTCCCGGCCACTTCGTCCAGCTCCTCCCAGCAGATCCTGAGACGTTCCCAGGCCAGTTGAGAGACATAGTCTCTCCAATGTGTACTGGGTCTTTCCTGAGGCCTCCTACTGGTGAGACGTGAGACACCTAGGGAGGCGTCCAGGAGGCATCCTGACCAGATGCCCGAGCCACCTCGTCTGGCTCTTCTCAACGCGGAAGAGGAATGGTTCTACCCCGAGTTTCTCCCGGATGACAGAACTTCTCACCTTACTGTATCTCTAAGGGAGAGCCCAGCCACACTACAGAGAAAGCATACTTTGGCCACTTGCACCCGCGATCTTGTCCTTTCGGTCACTACCCAAAGCTCATGACCATAGGTGAGGGTAGGAACGTAGACCGACCAATGAATTGAGAGCTTTGTTTTTGGCTCAGCTCCCTCTTCACCACATAGGACCGATGCAGAGAGCAGAATCTGTGACAATGACCAGCCTTGGCGGAGTCCAACCCTCACTGGAAACGGGTCAGACTAATTAGTAATGGTTTTATTTATTTTGAACATGCATAAAAGTTATATTGGATTACATCACATAGCACAGCTCACAGTTCTACATGTCCAAAAAGGAGTAGGAAGAGACAAAGTTTAATTGATCCTACGTCCCATCTGTTTCACATTAATTGCAATACATTTCTTCACTTCCTGTATTCCAATGTACTCTTTGCTAGTTAAAATACATAAATCAATATAACCATGTGGTAAAATAAAAGCTAAATAATTTATATAACAGTCATAATAAATAATAATAAATATATAATAAATATATAATAACCGATGTAAGGGTTAATAGTTGACAGAAACATAGTTGACTACAATGTGCTCATGAAGAATGAAGAGTTAGTAGTAAGTGTTACCGGACTTTTCATTGGATGTAAGCAGTGGTTCAGGACTCTTCTTCCTTGTACTTTGTAAACATCAACTGCTTGTACCTTTTCTTGAAATCTGTCATTTTAGTGCAAAATTTAAGTTCCTTACTCAGTCAGTTCCATAATTTGATTCCACAAAGTGAAATGCTGAAGGTTTTTAGCGTGGTTCTCGCGCATAAATGTTTTCAGGTTAATTTTTCCCTGAGGTCATATTTCTCCTCTCTAGTTGAGAAGAATTGTATGCCAGTTTTAGGTAGCAGGTTATTGTTTGCTTTATGCATAATTTTAGCTGTTTGAAAATTTACTCGATCAGCATTGCCAGCAATGTGGACCAAACTCTTACACTGATGATACAGGGAGCGAACGCCTGAAGTAGGTGGTCCAGTACCCCATACTCCTGGAGTACTCTTCACAGAATTCTTCAAGGAATATGGTTGAATGCTTTTTCAAAGTTGGGACACACCCTAAAAGGGGGACCACCACCTGCCAATCCAGAGACACTTGCCCCGATGTCCACATAATGCTACAGAGTTGTGTCAAACACGACACCCCCACAGCAACCAGGGCCTTAAAGGAAAACTGCACTGGAATTTTGCCAATCATTCACAATCCTTATGTACTCTTTTCTGTGAGGCAGCTAAGAATGCACGTAATGGAAAACGCTTATTCTGCTTATAAAGCCTTTTGAAAAAAAATTCAAAAAGCACCAACAACACTTTACATATAATGCGACATGCATATTAACCAAGCTACAGTGACATTGTTATTATTATTATCAACATTGTTACGTTGATCAAATTACGTTACTGGGGTATCGACACCTTGCCACACCGGCTAGCGACTAGCTTCACCACACACTCGCCGCACTCACATTGCGACCGCCAGAGCCGGACACCGCTTGGCCTGCCGGTACATGTCATCTGCGTCCGGAGTCCCATGGGCCCGATAGGACTCCTTCTTCATCTTGACGGCATCCTTCACCACTGATGTCCACCAAAGGGTTCTGGGATTACCGCCACGACAGGCATCGACCATCTTACGGCCACAGTGCCAATCACCGCCTCAATAATAGAGGTACGGAACATGGTACACTCGAACTCAATGTCCGCTGCTTCCCTCTGAACATGGTAGAAGCTCTCCCTGAAGTGAGAGTTGAAACTCCTGACAGGGGACTCTGCCAGACGTTCCCAGTTGACCCTCACAATATGTTTGGGTCTGCCAGGTGCCCAGAGTGTCCTGGTGCCAAGCGCACATGTGGACACCCTTACACTTGAACATGGTGTTCGTTATGGACAATCTGTGACGAGCACAGAAGTCCAATAACAAAACACCGCTCAGGTTCAGAGCAGTGGGGCCCGGCCCAATCACGCCTCTCCAGGTCTGACTGTCGCTGCCAGCGTTAGCGTTGAAGTCCCCCAGCAGAACAAGGGAATCCCCCAAGGGAGCACTCTCCAGTAATCCCTCTAGGGACTCCAAAACGGGCAGCTGAACTGCTGTTTGGCGCATAAGCACAAACAACAGTCAGGACTTGTGCCCTTACCAGAATTCGGAGGAAAACTATCCTCTCGTTCACCGGGTTAAACTCAAGAATTGCCACCCCTGCCTGTCACCTTTCACTGCCGGCAACACCAGAGTGAAATAATGTCCAGCCCGAGGTGAGTCCAACTATATCTACTTCTCCACCTCACGCACCAGCTCAGGCTCCTTCCCCACCAGAGAAGTGACATTCGACATGTCAAGAGCTAGCTTCTGCAGCCGAGGATCGGACCGCAAAGGTCCCCGCTTTCGGCAGCCACCCAGATCACTCTGCATCCAACGCCTTTGGCCTCTCCCATGGGTGGTGAGCTCATTGCCGTGGGTACCCATGTTGTCTGTTCGGGCTGTGCCCAGCCGGGCCCCATTTGATTGCACAATGATTCCTAATAAAACACGTGCTACTGTTGCAGCCGTAACCCATGCCAACCTGAAACTCAACTCTGAACCCCCCGACATCACTTCCTGTCCGCCAGCCACTGGGCTCCCCTCCGGAACATATTTGTAGCAACACACACAAGCATGAGTCTTACTTATGTCTTAAATGGCTTGTTTACTCTTATTATGTCTACTATATTGGATAGTACACGTGTAAAGGTGAATATAGGCGTGTATTTCCAATGTAAATTAGCATCGAGCTAGCACATTTGTTCAAATGCATTTTGTTTGTTGATTGTCACAGAAAAATGTATATTTTTCTCATGTAAGTCATAATTGGCATGCTTTATTTCTGTGTGTTCAGTCTTACAGTATTTCAAAGTAAAGATTCTAAAATGGAATTCAACTGGAGTCTGTGAGATAGCAAGTAGAGACCAAACGTTAGTGGGAACAAAACACACACTGAACGTCTCCCCTGCACTGGTCTCGAGGAATTAATTTGCTCTGTTCTGTTTGACTGTTTTCTTATGGGTATAAATGCAAGTTACTGAACCCTAAATACAAATGTTATACAAAATTAGATTACTACAAGGAGAGGGGCTGAAGCTCTCGGAATCTTTAGTGGAGCATCAACTTCTGCTCCTTTTTCAACTGACAATTTGAATTTCCCTCAGCTGAAAGGCCGTAAGGTACATGATCTCAATTAGCGACCAGGATGAACTTTGCTGTCGCAGCTGCTGTAGTCACTCATGCTGACCAGATTTGTGTACATTTTCTCAAAACACTTGCCAAGAGTAGCTTAAGTCCTTTGGCAAATATAATCTGAGGTCTCAGTGGAGAGGGGAGAAGGGGATGCTAAGTGAAGCATGGACTGTGTTTGTGTGTGTATGTGCATGTGTGTGTGTGTTTTAAAATGGTGTCCCATCCTCCACGGTTAGCTTCTCCCACCCGTCCCCTGCCTCTGGGCTCGTCAAGGACGAGACGAGCTGATCTGTTTTCCTTCCTGATGGAGTGGAAGTGAGTGGCTGATCTGCAAGCACAGGAAGGCAGAGTCTGACGTTTGACAAGTGGCTGTGTGAGTGTCAGCGGTCTCATCGTGTTTCGCTCACTGCTCAAGGCCACATCAAAACGTGTGGTCTGCGGTGGACATGTGCCACAGCATTCTGCTGACTGGATTGTGTTTGCCAACTCAACCTTCAAGTGTTTTCCTGCACATCAGCCAACATGCTGCTCCTGTGTGATTGTTAGCATAGTTGGCACAAGACATATTACTGCCTTTGCTCCATAAAATGCCACAAGTCTACACAGCTTCATGCAAATTAGTGGTACATTGGATTTATAGTCATTCTGTCAGCAGCATTTTGTGTGTTTCACAGTACTTTGAATCTTTATGTTTGATATAGTTTTTTTTGTACAGTCATGAGACCACCCTTGTTTCTTGTTCAATTTAATGCCTGACACAACTAAAGGTATTTTTGTTTGGACAAATATAACACTGACAACTAAAATAGCTCATAAGAGTTAAATACAGACCTGATCAAAATCTTAAGACCAGCTGAAAAATTGCTAGAATTTGCATTTTGCACATTTGGATCTTAATGAGGTTTTAAGTAGAGCTACAATATGCAAAAGCAAGAAGGGGGAGTGAGACATGATGCGAGTGTTTCCAGGAGGCTGGTGGGAACATTGCTCCAAATGGTGAAGATGGCTTCACGAAGGGCATCAACTGTCTGAAACTGATGGCCATTTTTATAAACTTCCCTTGCCATCCATCCCCAAATGTTCTCTATGGGATTTAAAACAGGGGAACATGCAGGATGGTCCAAAAGAGTGATGTTATTCTCCCTGAAGAAGTCCTTGGTCAAGCGAGCATTGTGAACTGCAGTGTTGTCCTGTTGAAAAAGCCAGCTGTTACCACACAGACGAGGGCCCTCAGTCATGAGGGATGCCCGCTGCAACATCTTCCGCTGTTTGACGACCCTGCACCACCTGAAGCTCCAGTGTTCCACTGAATGAAAAAGCACCCCAGACCATGATGAACCCCCCTCCACTGTGCCGGGTAGAAAACATCTCAGGTGGGATCTCCTTGTCATGTCAGTAACGTTGGAAACCATCTGGACCGTCAAGGTCACATTTTTTCTCATCAGAGAATACAACTTTTTTCCACCTTTTAATGTCCCATGTTTGATGCTCTCTGGCAAAGTCTAAACGGGCAGTTCTGTGGCGTTGAAGGAGACGAGGTTTTTGAATTTCTTTTTTGTTTATTAAACCCTTCTCTTACGCTTCTATTACGCTGCAGTTGGCATCACTAAGGGCCTCAATTTGGGTCAAAGACCGCCCTGTGTCTTGATGGACAGCCAATCGGAACCTCCGGCTCAGCGCAGGTGTGATTTTTTTGGGTCTACCACTTGACTTTTTTGTTCCATAATGCTCAAGATCTTTCAAAAAATGTAAAATGACTGTCTTACTGCTCCAAACCTCAGCAGCAATGGCACGCTGCGAGAGCCCTTGCTTGTGCAGCTTGACAATCTAACCATGTTTTCTTAGAAAAAGCTTTAGCTTTAGCCATCAGGAGGGCATGACAGTGTGAATGCCTGACAGAAAATAAAATCTTTGAACTTTTATAGCCTGTGGTCTTAAACTTTTCATCAGGTAAACAACCTATCTCAGTTTTTTTGTTTGTTTGTTTCAATTACAAGTTCCAAATGTTTTTTGTCTCACTCCCCCTTCTTGCTTTTGCATATTGTAGCTCTACTTAAAACCTCATTAAGATCCAAATGTGCAAAATGCAAATTCTAGCAATTTTTCAGCTGGTCTTAAGAGTTTGACCAGGAGTGTATTTTGGCAGTGCAATCCTATTAGCTATTGTGTAAGAACTTAAGTGATTTTGGTTATTATCAAGAAAACCCTGATAGTTGCCAGATATCAGCTCTTAAATTAAACTCTTATGAGCTATATTTGTTTGCATTATTATATTTGTCCAAACAAATGTACCTTTAGTTTACCAGGCATTAAAATGGATCAATAAACTGAAGAAACAAGGTTGGTCTAATCATGACTGTATGTTTGCTGCAACTCAACGTATGCTGGAGCCGTTCCAGTCTGACTTCGGGCGAGAGGCGGGGTACACCCTGGACTGGTCGCCAGTCAATCGCAGGGCACATATAAGCAAACAACCATTCACATTGTGGCCATTTAAACCTTTTTGGAATGTGGGAGGAAACCTTAGTGCCCACAGAAAACCCACACACGCACGGGGAGAACATGCAAACTCCACACAGAGATTCTCACACAGGTCTTCCTGACTGTGTGGCCAACATGCAAACCATTGGGCCACCGTGCAGCCCCCTGTGTAAATAAGTAAGTTTGATGATTATTTTGTGCATTAGGAGTGTTAAACCTTGAAGACTTCATTTATATTGGTGTTCCAATCCCAGCACGGCGCAGCAGTGAAAACCTGTCACTGTGAGTGGGGATTCCCTTCAAAATGAGCCTTTATCGTTATCTTTGGTTGTATGTATTTTTGTACGTCCGATACTGCTTTATCATGATCGTCAAACTCTCTTTTTTTAGCTGGTCTAATGAGATTTGCTGAAGGAATCGACCATTCATGTGTGTTGCCTTAGAGGCATTCGACTTAGTATTGTACTCAGATGTGAGTAAGCATGTACAGGTATGTGCTGTTGAAGGCAGTTTAAGCTCTGAAACCTGCTTTCCTCAGCTCCTCTTCCACTCACCATCATTATAGCTGTTCACACCTGCACAGTGGAGTTTATTGTACGCTTACACACACACACACACACACACACGCACGCACACGCACACTTTTCTCATTTTGTCAGTAACAGTGCTGACATCAGGTAATGGGAGAGTCCGTTGTGGAGTGCACTGTCCCCCTGTAACACACACACACACACACGCACACAGGTTAATGTCACATATCCATCAGACTTAGAGTGCTGACACACTTTAATTGCTTTAATTGCTCCACATGCAACCAGCTGCATACACATAGACAGGCACGCACCTACTATACTCAAATGAGAATTACATTTTCTGTAGCAATGCGAGTTCACACGGAAATATTCTCTCCGGACGATACTATCAGTGCAGAACTGTGGCATAATGCAACACTAGACATGTGCATGTTCGCGCTTCACTCTATCACACTTTTAAAAAAATATATTAATTAATAAATCAGGCTGTTTTGTGGTTGAATATGGTCTATTAGTCAAAAATATGCACATGTAAGTTAATTTTAGGCTCTAATATTATTAAAAAAAAACGTATTTAGAAGGTCGTAAACAGGTTTTTTTATGCCTTAACTACAAAAGTATTTGATTTATAAATAAAGAATCCTACTTTGTGGAATGTCACTTAACATGGTCAGTCCAAAACCAATTAACCGCCATAAACAAGGGATTACTGTATAAACAATGCATTGGTTGAATGCAAATACATTAGTGTAAACATGTAAAAGGTATATACAGTAAGTCAGAATCGTCAAGCATATGTTGCTTTATTTTAAAACGTAATATAATATCTTAAATAGGATACCTATTGACAATCAAAACAGTTCAGTCTCTCTAACTTTCTCAGACTATTTGTAAAATGTCACTACTGATTAAACTGAACATTAGTGTCCCTCAATATTTACTTTCTAAAAATGGGGATTCAACAACAAACACTTGTAAATGTGCTCTATATCAACAAAAATGAAAACAAAAATACACAGCAGGTGAGTCTTTGTGATTATTACGTCTGTCAAAGCATGGATATTTTTATAGTGTCAGCAACATTTTCAGTTCCACGTTAGAAAAAGAACATAAAACAATGATTTGTGCTTTTATGCATAAACCCAACAGCGTGTGACAGCTCAATTTGATTTAGTCAGCGCTATAGTCCTATTATCTTTAGTAGCAATATGTCACAAAATGACACAGAAAGCACACACAAAGAGCCGAACCCCACCTGCAGTGCGTACAGGTCTTGCAGCTACAGTGTGTGTGCTTATGTGTGTGTCAAGACGAGGATGTTACATTTAGTGTGTGTTTAATGTATGTGTAGGGAGGTGGAATAGCCATCAGTCAGCAGTTTTATCCTTGTTATCTCTGCTGGCAATCCATCATAGATATTAACCATGATAAATAATGAACACACACTCATCTTTTAGAGCCCCGGTGTGTGTATTTGTACGGGCTAAGCGTGCCACCGTATGTGTTTGTCTTGTTTGGTCTTCAGAGATCAGGATGATTGCATTCACTTTTATGCTGACATCCTTGTTTGTGCGTTAGTTCCCGTGTGCTTTTAGATGAGGTTTCATGCAACATGAAGTCTAGAAGTCAGAGCCACTGACCTGAGAAGAGCGCTGTATGTCACATTAGTGCCACAGCAGCTTGTTTTGTGGATTGTTAGTGTCATTTAGATGTTGTTGAGACACCCCAGGGTTGAAACTAGATGTGGGACAACTAGAGAAAATGTGCTGTGGTAGGCAAAAGAGAGTCTGGATCGGAATAATTTCTAATTTAACTCAGCTCTTCATGAGCTAGCTTATATGTTCTGTTTTAAAAGTCCTTCAAAATCATTTCTCTTTGTGTCCATCACATATTTTAATCTTCTACCGCTAAATTATTTAATGCCCTCTGCCACTGACGAGAAATTACACCAACTTTACCACTCCATGGTATAAGCTGTGTTCACATTTGTCAGGTTTAGCCCTGTTAAACAAAGTCTAAATTGGCATAAGCAATGGACCTGTTGTCTCTTTGCAGCATACATCCATCCATGTGTGGGCATGTGGAATGGAGGAACTCCAGGAAGTTCTTAAAATATAACATTTGAAAAGCTCTTTGTGACATCTCAGCTGGTAAAAATACCACCATACAAAATAGGCAGCGACTGCCACTCAGCAGAAAGAGATTCTATTTAGACAGTGAGAAATCTAATTGAACCAAGTCCAAAATGTGTGATTTAAAGTGCTGTGATCCAAACCAGAGTACCGAAATGCAAGTGTAAACAGTCTGAATCTAGCCAGACTCACTGTAAGCCAGGGGTCACCAACCCGTCAATCGCGATCAGTTGATTTTTGGGACTTAGCCGGTTCAACTCGCAAATATTTGGGAAAATAAATGCATCACCACATCAGTGCCCTCCCCTCTGGTAGAGTGCCCAACAGGCACGTATTTTTTCACAGCTGAACACACTCGTACACTTCGCCACTCTACGGTCATGTACCCTGCTAGCCCCACTCCTGAGCCTAGTTCCCAAAGTATTGGTGGCCTGAGGCACACTGCAGCAAAAACAGCAAAAGGTGTAAGGAGGAGAGGTTCCGCAGGTCCTTCATACCGACCACTGTCAGGCTCTACAACACCTGAACCACCTGAACCATGTTGTATTCACTATGTCACTATGTATTCTTTACTTGCGTATCTTGCTTGATGCTGTAACAAGTGAATTTGCCTGCTGTGGGATTAATAAAGTACAATACAATACAATACAAAAATAAAGCAAAAGGCACAATGGTAAAAAGCTGAAATGTTGACACCACCAACCAATATGATTCATAATTTAGTTTTTCTGGTTCAGAATTAAATTGTGAGTTCACACCGACAAGTTGTTAAGGGTGTATTTTTTAGACTGCTTCTCCAGGCTACAGTTTCAATGTTACCAATGTTACTAAGAAGGTACTTTAAGCTTGTAAAAAAATGGCGACCCCAGAAGGTATTGGCAATGACACTGCCAGCTGCAGCATCAGAAATGAATAATGCAATGTAAAGTCAAATACCCATGAGATTGCAGCTTTCTGCAACTGAAAATTCTAACTGAAATTTTCGGGGAAAATCCCTCAAACGTTGTAATAAGCTGCGGAGTTTATCACCATGTGGGACGTCACATAAGAACTAAGCAAATCTTGCAAGCTTAGCAAGCATCAAATAAGTAATTCTTTGTATTCTGTAGCTTTTCTCAACACTTTTTCCAATAAGATAAACTGCAGACATGGATAAGGTTATGAGAGACGTCAGCAGACTTCAACGTACCTTAGAAGATCTCAGCTCAGCCCGCATTATGGGATTGACTCAGCTCAGCTTTTTTGCTTTTTTTCATCTTTTTTGAGACATTTCTGCCTAAAAAGGTTGTGTTCAGAGACGAAGAATGTGAGAGGAAAAGACGAGTATACTGCAGGATACATGCTTTAGTGATGCTTTTAATATCGATATTGTTATTCATGCCGAGAAAGACAATGTATAATCTTGGTGGAATTTTAAAATCTCAGTTCAGTGTCAACTTCTTTCAGCATTGTCATTTCTGTTTAACTTAAGTCATATTGGAGACCACAAGTTTTAGTTTTACTCAATAGATTAGTGTTCTTCTCCCCAAAATACCCAATTTGAGGTATGTAAATGGTAAAAAAACAAGCATGAGCTGTCCTTCAGTCAACTGTTTCAGCTCTATAATAAATGCTCCTCCGCTTGGATAGACAGCTTCTACGCATGGTGCTTAGGGGCGCTATTACAGCTTAGTTGGCTATGTAGTCATGGAGGAGAGTCCCATCTACACAAAGTACAGAGCAGCGACGCAGAGGGGATCAGCTGCAGATCGGCTCGGGCCCTGTCACGGCCGAGCTTCGCTTCAGTGGCTTGGGCAATTTTTGATGGATACAAGTGTATTTCGGGGAAGCAGGCTTAAGAGATGCTCTCATGTTACAGAACAGAATGGCGGCTGTCTGGCCGATGTGCTGAGTGTCTCTCTGGCAGGAATATCATTGACCGCTTGTCCATTCCGCTGTCTAATATTTTTTATCTTGTGATACAGACATCCATAAGAAGTGATGAGTAAACAATAGAAGAGAGAGCACATTTAAGTGATATGATCCAGCAAAACACAGTGATGAATTATGGTTAGGAGTCATTTACAGCATGAGAGTGAGAACTTACATTGCGATCAGGGTTTTAAGCTGCCGACACCGATCATCCAGGACTGAAATCGTCCGATACCGATCACATGGAGTCGTTATACATCTCTCAGTTTATTTTTAATCAGTGCTATTGGCCAGGGAAGAAATGGATGGGGGGGTAGGATTAAATAAACTTTGCTTCTTCCTATTCCTTTTTGTAGAACTGTGAATTGTACTATGTGATGTATTCCAATGTAACTTGTATGCATGTTCAAAATTAATGAAACAATTACCATTACCATGTCTGAAATATGCCCATTTGACTGTATTTTACTGAAAGAAAGATAAATATATTAAATATATTTGTATGTGTTCGCAGCGCTTCACATGCATTCACATGTTTTGAGTGAATTTTATGGGATTTCCGAGCACACTTAAATGCAGCAAATTGTACTTTCTCATTAAGAGTTACAACGTGAGTGATAAGAATGTTCACTTACTGATTTTCATTGCATTTCTGTTTATTTAGACCACCCATACACGCATAATAAAGACGTTGTTGTGAATTTTCGGAGTGTCAGTAAATGCATCTTGCGGTCTGTCTCGTGACAGTGTTGTTGCAATGAATGGATCAGAGACGTGTTTGTTTGGAGTAGGAGATACATACAGTATATGGTGTTGGAATGGCACTGCTGTTGATGTGTTCAGGTAAGAATAAAGTTATAAAAGAGCGTAAGACACTGTGACTCTGTCGGGAGCAACACTGTGGCGCCGTCTGTCGTCATAACAGAGAGCCGTGGCTTGTCATGATGCGTGTGCGTTAATTACGCAAAAAAATTGTATGTCATTAATGAACTATATTAGTTACCACCGTTAACGCGCTATTTTTGACCGCCCTAATATATATATATGTATATATATATATATACTGTACAGATATAGCTTGTAAAAGCCCATTCCAGTGTGAGATGAACTATTTTAACTAACAGTAAAATTAAGCTAATCTTTAATGTCGCCATGCAATGTGCAAATCAATACACTTCTGCCTTAACCGCCCCCATTTACTTAGCAGGATTGCTGGCATGGCTGTAAAAAAAATAATGCACCTTATTATGGCGGAATCCTGGTGTGTGGGCTCTGAGCTGGCCATTTCATATGTTACGGTACACACTTGCTCAGTAAGCCATGCATGCGGTACTGTAATAAAAGTTATTACAGCAGAAATGCTGATGCTTAGTTTATTTTCCAACAGTAGCAATTTTTTTTTTTTTTATCGCAAGTATAACTGATGTACATAATTGACTATGTCAAGTCTGAAATTGTCACACTGCATATTGAGGGGCAGTTCTGACCCAACAAAAAAATATATGGTAATCCTAATGTGTTGCAGGTCTGAAAATGGTAATGTTTTATTATCCAGTCTCCATTGAGCATCCTCTCTAAATGTGAATCATTTGTTTCTGAATGCTCCATAGCACACATAAAAAAAACTAAAAAAAACTGGCTTAATTTTTATGATGGATGCCCTTCCTGATGAAGCCCTGGTCAGGGATTGAGCCCGTGTCCTCTGCCATGAAAGGCAGAAGCATATACCAAAAAAACCTGACCTGCTTTATGCAAACATGCTGTTTTAAAACCAAAAAGTATCACAAGCAGAGTGATGGTAGAACAACAAGTACATTTGGATGACATGAAGTTGAAAAATGAGTATAGAGTGAGTCACCACGTTATGTTTATGTTTATGCATTGTCAGAAAAGATAAACAAAAAAGGACCCATAGTCTGATAAATACTGTGCCTGCTCGCTAATACAGTAACTAATTTACTACCCGAGGAAGCTGTGCCCACTAACACACACAACAGAGGTCTCTTGAGTGATGGCCTGTCAGTCCAGTCCAATCTCAGGCGCGATGATCTGAATTGGTGTTGCTTCACACTTCACTGCTCAGAGATATGTGTGAACAGAAGACCCTGGTTTGTGTCTTTGTGAGCATACTCTTTGTCATGTCAATGTAGTTGCAGGATGTAAGCAGTGGATAGTGTAGTTCCTGTCAATCAACTGAATCCTTAATAATCAATGAACGTAAACAGACGTACACTGTTGACATAAGCCCACTTGAATATTTGAAATTTTTAAACTTACACATACAAAGATAACTGAAACATATTTACATTTATGGTACTAAATTTGCCTGATAATCACTGGTGTGTTTTTTTATGGGGGAAAAAACTGCAGTGTGGCATTCAAGGGTGTCATCACGGTGTTGATTCATTTTGGTAGTGCATATGTGTCCTGTGTCACACACATGACCCACCACCAGGGTTGTGGCAGTCGAAAATGTCACCAGGTGTGCCAGCTAAACAGTTGACAGACTACTGCCGTGTGCCACATGCTGATCTCCATCATCCACGGATGACAGCCCCGTGTGTTCCGGGAGGGATCCATCACTTTGGACAGCAACGTCTGGGATTTGCCACAGTGTCAAAGCAACATCATTATACTTAACCACCTGTCTAAATGGGTGTGAGCCCACCTGTTGTTGACCCAGCAAGCCATGGACTGAACAAGGTCTGAGGTTGTGTGCTGTGCTACCTGGCAGGTCATTTTAGTCCAGTATAGTGTGAGGTGGGGGCTCCCTGGATTACTCTTGTCTGTCCAGCACATCCTATGAATTAGAACTGGGAAAATATGGCCTGCGGGCCATACCGGGCACCTCGGACGTTACCAAATTATGTTTTTATACCTTTAACATTGAAGCT
The DNA here is from genome assembly GCF_027744805.1 of Dunckerocampus dactyliophorus. Classification (NCBI taxonomy): domain Eukaryota; kingdom Metazoa; phylum Chordata; class Actinopteri; order Syngnathiformes; family Syngnathidae; genus Dunckerocampus; species Dunckerocampus dactyliophorus. The sequence goes on from NC_072824.1 coordinate 18,126,359, forward strand.
GGAGGCGGCAAAATGATTTGCAATGATATTTTCAAATGACCATAACTCTTAAACTATCAAAATTAGTCCAATTGTTTCAGAAGCAAGAGATTTGTCACAGTGTAGTGATATACCTGTCATTATGGTAATCATAGAGACTACGTCACAGCATCTCCTACAAAGCAGAGTTGAAGGTACCGGTTGAAGAAAATAAGTATTGATGTTATCCAATTAGCACTTCTGGTTGTGATTTTTAATACCATGAGTTTAAGATATATTTTCATGGAACAAGTAGACTTTTTTTGTAAAGACTTGTAAGATTAATTTGGGCTTATTTCAAGATCAGCAAGTTTCAGGATACAGCTTATTCATCTTGCACTAATATGTAATTTCATTTTCACTTATTTTAGTAATATTTCATGTTTTATTGGTTGTATGAAGTAATTTATTCTGTAAAATAACTATTATCATCTTAAAGGTCATCTTTATTTCTACATATAGAAATCTGAATTTAGGATTTTTTTATCAAGTAAGATTAACTAGCTACATAGATCATTTAACTAGTTTTACGTTGTTTGTCATGTCATATCGGATCTAATAAGGTAAAAAAAAAAAAAAAAGAAGTATTTCATTCGAAAAATAAGCATTTCCAGATTAAAAGTCCTGCTTATTTTTAGATATAAAAATCTTAAATCTAGAATTTCGGTCCTGCTTATTTCTGCTTATTCAGGATTTCTTCCCAAGTAAAATTTACTTGCTGCATGGACAGATAATTTCACTAGTAGTTTTTCTAGTCTTTCTATCTTATATTTGCAGTGTACCTTCATGCTACAGGTCACCTCCAATTTTTTTGTTCATGTGTGGCCTACACAGAACAATTCAGATTTTTTCCACGCGGCAATTCGCATGTGGTTATAAATCTGAAACGTATCCGCTGCTACTGAAGTCTGAATGTTGGGGTTGTGCATATCCGACCTACACGTAATTGAAAGCCATGTTTTGCTGTGCAAGAGTTGAGGAAAGGTACTCGCAGACGTGGGCAAAAGTTATTCTTGTCATCCGAAAGTTATTTCACACTCACACACGTGTGATGTCGTGTTTTGTGAAAGTGCACGTCGCCTCCCAAACGCATCGGGTTCACGTTATACTTTCACTCTTTGCTTTTTGATTGTCACATTTTCGCTGTGTTTTGCTTGATTGCAAAACAGGTCGAGGAGGTCATCGGTGAAGTAAAACGAGGGACGTTCATATACTAATACTCAATGTTTTATAGTTCATTGTTCATATTGCAAACCCCACGCCCTTTATTCTTAATGAGTGTCTTAATGAGGAAAAGCCTGTCGAATTAAATCCTGTTTTTCTGTGGTGGCCACATTTTTTAACCTAAAGTCAGATTTCACCAGAGTTAACACATTAAAATTCCACGTGGGGGAAAAACAAATAACCAGGTTTACTGTTGCACTAACCCATTCATCAAGGCATTGCAAATGTATGTTTCAGAGCCAAATGTATGTATTATAGGAAAAGAACAAAACAGGAAGGGTCATTTTTCCTTCACGTTAGCTCATATAATTAGAAAAACTGTCACGGTGCGGTTGGGTGCCGGTCTGGGAACTCCAAATGCAGAGGCTGGAGGCAGGTAGGTGAGCACTGAATTTATTCTGTCCCAGAACTCACAACGAAAAGCGATGGTGACAAAACAGATACACCATGAAAAAATGAAACACAAATAATGCCGGTTGGAGGCAGAGTCTGCTGAGCGCTAGCAAGAGACTGGAAACAATACGAGGCTGAGAGACACACACGGCTGGAACGTGGTGTAGCGAAGGAATAATCCGGCGTTCTCCAGCTGTCCGTAGTCAGCTTAAGTAGTGGCGTCGGCACTCAATTACAGGTGCGTTCAGCAGCTCCGCCTCCAGCCCGGAACTAAGGATCTGGACAGAAAACACAGAAAAGGCACGGGAGACGAGGGCAACGAGAGAGAGCCCTGTGAAACGTGACAGTATTTCCCCCCCTTAACAAAGGGCGCCACCTGGCGGCCTACCTGGCTTCTCCGGGAAGCGACTGTAAAACTCTGATAGTAATTGGGGATCCAGAATGAGGGCACGAGAGATCCACGAGCGGTCCTCGGGGCCGTAACCCTCCCAGTCGACCAAGTACTGAAAACCCCTGCCCCTTCTTCTCACATCCAGAATGGCCTTGACCGTGAATGCGGGATGGCCGTCGATGAGCCTGGGAGGAGGAGGAGGCACCTCCGGAGGGCTTAGGTTGCTGACACTGACTGGTTTGATGAGGGACACATGGAAAGTAGGATGAATTCTGAGGGAGTCCGGGAGCCTCAGCATGACGGCCGAGGGACTGATGACCCGTTCCACAGGGTAAGGACCGATGTACTTGGGTTGTAGTTTCTTGGAGTCCGTGTGCAGGGGTAGATCGCGAGTAGATAGCCACACCCTCTGTCCAGTCTTGTACTCAGGGGCCACCGACCGATGTTGATTGGCCAAACGCTGGTTACGCTCGGCCGTACGTGCCAGTGCTGTCCGGGTATTCCGCCAGGCTAGGCGGGCGCGGCGCAGGTTGGCTGACACGGAAGGGACCGCCGACTCCGCCTCCAGTGAAGGGAAAGCTGGAGGTTGGTACCCGTAGGCCCCGTGGAAAGGTGAGAGGCCTGTGGCTGAGCTGACCAGGGTGTTGCGCGCATACTCAATCCACGGCAGATTGAAGGACCATGAGGCTGGCTGCTGGTGGCAGACGCAGCGGATGGCGGATTCCAAATCTTGGTTAGCTCTTTCTGACTGGCCGTTAGTTTGTGGGTGGTAGCCGGAGGACAAGCTCGCTGACGCACCCAAGGCCCTGCAGAAGGCCTTCCAAACTGCCGAAGAGAATTGTGGTCCCCTGTCCGAGACCACGTCGCAGGGAATACCGTGAAGCCGGAAGACGTCTTTGACCAAAAGTTGAGCTGTCTCCAGTGCCGAGGGGAGCTTGGGGAGGGCAACAAAATGGGCCATTTTGGAAAAACGATCCACGATGGTAAGAATGACCGTGTTGCCATTGGATGGTGGGAGACCAGTCACAAAGTCCAGTGCCACATGGGACCACGGTCGGGAGGGGATGGGCAGGGGGCGCAGCAGCCCCGCTGGGGCTTGATGGGACGGCTTATTCCGGGCACAACTCGCACAGGCGGCCACAAACTCCTTGACGTCCGAGCGGAGGGAAGGCCACCAGAACCGCTGAGACAGGAGGAAGATTGTGCGTGATACTCCCGGGTGGCACGCCAGCTTGGATTCGTGAGCCCAACGTAGAACCTCCGGGCGCAGCTCTGCGACCACAAACAGGCGACCAGCGGGGCAGTCCCCCGGAGGAGAGGAGTCCTTGGTTGCCTCCGCCACTCGCTTCTCCACGTCCCACTGTAGGCCTCCCAGGATGCGGGACTGAGGAAGGATGGTCTCTAGTTGAGGTAAGTCCACAGGTGGGGAATGCATCCTGGAGAGTGCGTCCGGCTTGCCGTTCTGGGATCCAGGGCGGAACGTTAGCGTGAAGTCAAACCTGGCCAAATAAAGTGCCCAGCGCGCCTGCCTGGGATTAAGTCTCCGGGCAGATCGGAGGTAGGCCAAGTTTTTATGATCTGTGTGTACAACAAAAGGGACCTCCGAGCCCTCCAGCCAGTGCCTCCACTCCTGCAGCGCCAAGACGACCGCCAACAGCTCCCTGTTGCCAATATCGTAATTACGTTCTGCTTGGGTCAGGCGGCGTGAGAAGAAGGCGCAGGGGTGCAGCTCGTGATCGATGGTGGAGCGCTGGGAGAGGACGGCCCCGACGCCGGTATCGGAAGCGTCGACCTCGACAACAAAAGGAGAGTGAGGGTTAGGGTGAGCAAGAACCGGAGCAGAGGTGAAATAGGACTTAAGCTTCTCAAAGGCGGAGTTAGCGTCTGGGGTCCACATAAACTGAACTTTAGTAGATGTGAGCCTGGTCAAAGGTTCTGCAACCCGACTGAAATTCCGAATGAAACGACGGTAAAAATTTGCGAAGCCCAGAAACCTTTGAAGGTGCTTACGTGATGTAGGAGTGGGCCAGTCAACCACTGCCTGGATTTTGGCAGGATCGGGTCGGAGTTGCCCCTTCTCCACAATGAACCCCAGAAAAGAAACTGATGAAGAGTGAAAAGTGCACTTCTCCGCCTTAACAAAAAGCTTGTTCTCGAGAAGTCTTTGGAGGACTAACCGAACCTGCTGAATGTGTTCTTCGAGAGAAGTGGAAAAAATGAAACACAAATAATGCCGGTTGGAGGCAGAGTCTGCTGAGCGCTAGCAAGAGACTGGAAACAATACGAGGCTGAGAGACACACACGGCTGGAACGTGGTGTAGCGAAGGAATAATCCGGCGTTCTCCAGCTGTCCGTAGTCAGCTTAAGTAGTGGCGTCGGCACTCAATTACAGGTGCGTTCAGCAGCTCCGCCTCCAGCCCGGAACTAAGGATCTGGACAGAAAACACAGAAAAGGCACGGGAGACGAGGGCAACGAGAGAGAGCCCTGTGAAACGTGACAAAAACGAGCCTAAATCGCTGCAAAGATGCATGTTATTAACACAGTATGCACAGTGCTTAATTGAGCTCTGCCAAATAGCGATTGCTTTCACACTGTTAGCGTGAGAAATGTTACCCTGTGTGAAATAATGACAATTGTTTCATTTAGATGCCCATGTGACGCTTCAAAACAGATGGGGGTTGATACAAATTATACAGTATTCTCAGGTGCATATCACATGCTGCACACCTCCATTGTCATCCTTCCATCTTTTACTTCCTCTCCTCGTTCGCAATGGCAGATTTAGGGGTATTGTTTCCAACCCAGTTTGTTAATGAGTTAGTAAGCAAAATTACAGAAAAAGTAATTTACATTAAACGATACCCGGAGAGGACTTTGTAACAAGCAGAGCAGAGTCCCATCCTGGATGAGTTGTACATCAGTGCAATCTCCCCTCATGTTACTTATTATTATAACTGCCACATTGTATAATACGAACAACCAAAACTACTCCAAATCATCCACACGTCCTAGACGCTGTGTACGCACAGTCGCACAATGTCCGTGTGTCATTTATTTAATGTAATTGTTCCTTGTACAAGTTAATAAAGATAACCACAACCTTGAGCAATATAAATAAATACGACTCAAAATAATCCAGTCAGGTAAATTGCAGTTATGCCGTGATATGAAGTGATGGCCAAAGTAAACATGCTGAAATGTGAAGGAATCCACTTTCACAGTGGAACCTCAGTTACTGTTTAGCGTGTGTTTCGGTTTAGGTCAAAAATGTTGCCTCGGCTCACGTACATTTCCCGGTTAGCGTGCAATATGATACACCTCTTGTCATGTCTTAATATACTGTGTGAGTCCAACTGTGTTCGTAACGTATCTTTATGACAAAACTTGAGCATGTTAGCATGCCCTCAGAATGGAAGGAAGGAATGAAACCAAAACCATTGTCCATTGATCCTCGACCCACGCCGTAACTGAAGAAGCGAGAGAACGTGCTGGAATACTGGAGGTACTTTTTACTGTCATTTATACAGTGGTACCTTGGCATACGGGTGTCCCAACTCACGAGTGTTTTTCGATACAAGCCGTTTCTTGGCTACAAGCTGAAATTTGGATTACAAGCTGCCCACACACAACACTTCATGAGATGGCAGTAAAGGCCTACGAGGGAATTTATTAGCGTTATTATTATTTTTTTATTAGTGTTTGTGATTGAACTGCTGTGTTTGTCAAAGAGGACAGAATAAAACTTGCATTTTGCAAGACCGGCGGTGTCATACTTCCACGCGGTTGAAGTCGCTAGACTGAGAAAAGTATGATAAAGTGTGTGTAAAAAAGTGTTTGTGTGTGTGTGTGTGTCTGTGAAAGAGTGTTTCAATGTTAAGTAGAAGCTATTGCCTGACTGCACTACAGTATATGGGATATTTACACAATTATACTGTATTTTGTGGGATTATTTGCTTGAGGCGTTTAAGCAATTACCTTATCAATGTCTACTTGTTGTACATTGTGTTTGTTTTTTATACATTGAGGTCCATTTTGTGTGGAGCTGTTTCAAAACACAGAATCTTTAATATACAAAACATTGCACAAAGCAAACTATTATTGTTATATAACCCTGGCAAAAATTATGGAATCACCAGGATGTTTGTTCAGTTTAATTTTGTCGAAAAAAAGCAGATCACAGACATGACATAAAACTAAAGTCATTTCAAAAGGCAACTTTCTGGCTTTAAGAAACACTCAAATAAATTAAGAAAAAAAATTGGTAGTCAGTAACAGTTACTTTTTTAGACCAAGCAGAGGGAAAAAATTATGGAATTACCCTGTAAATGTTAATTCCCAAAACTAACACCTGCACCACATAAAATCTGCTCGTTAGTGTGCAGTTTAAAAGGAGTGATCACACCTTGGAGGGCTGTTGCACCAAGTGGACTGACATGAATCATGGCTCCAACACGAGAGATGCCACTTGAAACAAAGGAGAGGATTATCAAACATGTTAAAGAAAGTAAGTCATCACGCGACGTTGCAAAAGATGTTGGTTGTTCACGGTGGGCTGTGTCTAAAATCTGGACCAAGTACAGACAGCATGGGAAGGTTGTTAAAGGCAAGCGTCCGGATAGACCAAGAAAGACATCAAAGCGTCAAGACAGAAAACGTCAAGCAATATGTCTTGAAAACAGAAAATGCACAGCAAAACAAATGAGGAACAAATGGGAGGAAACTGGAGTCAACGTCTGTGACCGAACTGGTAGAAAGCACCTCAATAAAATGGGATTTAGATCCAGAAAAGCCAAATGAAAGCCCTCATTAACACCTAAACAGAAAAACAACAAGGCTACAATAGGCTAAGGAAAGCAAACGTGGACTGTGGATGACTTATATTACACTCATATTCAGTGATGAATCGCAGATCTGCATTTGACAAGGTGATGATGATGGAACTTTTGTTTGGTGCTGCTCCAAAGAGATTTATGAAGCCATACAAGTGATGTGTAGTATTGTAGTCACTAGGCGGCAGTAGTGACACAAAACATTGACACATTACCTCACATTAACACTTAACCTTAACACTGCATGAGGTCATGAAGTCAGCCATGGCATGTACGACATGAAAAAAAGCTCCCATCCCGTGTGTGTGTGTGTGGAAAGTGGTAAGTTGTTGGCTTCTTAAGTTTAGAAGAAATACATTCGAAGCTAACTGGTTAGCTCACTAGCTTGCTAGCTTGTTAGCTCGCTAGCTTGCTAGTCCCTGCAGCATAAAAGTTGCAATGTGGTGTAAACAATGAATAATAGGAGTGTAAAGTTTACTATAGGCGTGTTATTTCACGTTTTCTATGCTCTAACTACGAAAATATTCCATTTATTAACACTGAATCATGAATAAAGAAATTCACTTAACACGGTCAGGTCCGGAACCAATTAACCGCTTTAAACGAGGGATGCCTGTATATTACATGCCTTTCATTGTGCGTTACTCAGTCCCACCCAAAAGCAAAACAGGTTTGCACTTCTAAAAAAAAAGGTAGTATCAGTGGCGCAGAATGTCACAGTAGACAAAATGAATCTGCAGAGTTACAAAAAACAGGCAAAATAAGAGATGTGTAAAATAAGGATGATGATGATGAACACGATGACAAGGCTGAAAGAGATGAGAAAGAATGGCACTGGCGACAAAGCAGGAGATAAGAACACAAGAAGTACAGTTTGGGTCGGATTGACGAGAATAAACAGCTTTCCGTGAGTGGGAAAAAGAGAATAAGAAGTGATAAGGGGAATTGGGGAAAAGTTGTCAAAAATAAATGATTATAGTGTGTCTGTTCAATGGAACAAATCTGGTAAGAAGATTACATTTGATTTCAGCTCCCCATAGCCAATTTCTGTTCTGTGCTGTTTTGGTCTCACAAGACATGCACACACTATAATATATAATAATAAATAATTATTGCCAGAATTGTGTTTCGCACATTGTGTGACAATGCAGTAGGTGTTTAATAGGGAAGTTCTCTTGTGTTCCACTGTGTAAATTCAATGGCAAATTGATCTTGGCACCGAGTTCGAGTCAGGATAAAGAGGAAAAACACCTAAGCTGTTTGACTAAAAATTACTTGGAATAAATATTTCAAACAAAAGAGTTCTCACTTTACATCTCATGGTCCAGCCAATAGTGATGTAGTGATTTCCTTTACGATCGGATACCGAGTAAAATTCAGGCTGACATTGGCGACAACAATCCAATACCGATACTGACGCAAATACACTTAGTGTATCTGGTCAGTTTTAAAAAGTTGGGTATTTCAAATCATAGCATAAAGAACACGAGACATCAGAGTAATTCATTTATTTATTTTAAACTCTGAAGTATACTGAGGTAGCGGCGTGATTTACAATAGTGCAAAACTAATATACAACACAAAAACAGAGGGCAAAATCATAAAAAATGTGAAAATTGTGAAAAATCACAAAATAAATAAAATAAACAATTCAAATAAATTATTAATTATTAATAACTACTATAAGAATGAAAACTAATTTGTATTTCACACGTCTCCGTTAAAGATTGTCCATCATTTCAACTGACTTAGACCGAGCTGTGCTTACACATTACGCACTTACCTTTTTTAGAGTAAGTATGAGTAAGTAAGTAGATCAAGTAAGAGAGCACGTATAAATATCTGGTATCAGAATAGATAGATAGAGCAGTATCGATCCGCACATCACTACCAGCCATTGTGTTTATTAAAGTCCATTAAAGAGCAGACATCTCCAGGCTTCTTGGCGTCAGTCAGGGATACACTTAAAGTATAAAAAAAACCCTGTAATTTTGGCAGACCGCTTAGTTCAAAGATCATCGATGTTGAGAGATGCACAGATGATATGGAAAGTCTTTTGTCCTAATATCAAAGGATACAGTATGTTCTCATCAATTACAGTCTAATGGGGATTCCCTTCATTTGTTGGCAGTCCGTGTTCACTGTCAACATCACACAACATCCTTATACCCCAAGGACCACATGTGAGCACATTCATCTTGGAATTGTCTTGTAGAGTGGAGTCAGGGGATACGAAACAGGGTCTCACAAGATACAGTAGCTCCCTAAGATTAAAACTGGAGAAATCATTTTCAATTCAGTCAAAACGATGACAAAGCAATGTCAAATGTCAAATATGTTTTTCAAAAAAGGTCACACAACTAAATACTGTGTTTGATGCTCACGATGGATGAACAACCTGTTTTCCAGGATACTAGGGCACTTTAATATTTGTTTGCATTTTGAAAATATTTTTCCCATAAGAAACAAGTACAAATGACGATTGTAAATGCTCTAATTAATGTTACTATTTAATTAAATGCAGGGGCATTCCATTCCATATGGGAAAGGTATCATAACATCTGTTATTACTAGAAATGTCACTCAACTCAAGACACTCAACTCACAAGACAAGGCGACACATGAGATTGGGTCTCCGAGACGAGATTTTAACATCAATTTTAAGAAAAGTAAAAAATATGGCTGGACAAACTTTTCTTATTTAGTAGAGTCACAAAGGGTTTTTTTTTAAATGCTTATTGCCCCACAAATTGGTGCTAAATTATATCACTGTTTACATTTTTTGAGAACAAATAAACCACTAGAAGACTGCTGACCTCGACTGAGGATATAGTCGAACGGTGGCAGGAAAACTTTGAGGCCCTTCTCAATCCCACTGACATACCTTCCAAAGAGGAAGCAGAGTCACAAACGCGGACAGTTCCATCACCGCGGCTGAGGTATCTGGGGTAGTCAAAACACTCCCTGGTGGCAAAGCTCCAGGGGTGGACACGTTTTGCCCTGAGTTCCTCAAGGCTCTGGATGTTGATGGACTGTCTTGGATGACACGTCTCCTCAACATTCCGTGGAAGTCGGGAACAGTACCTCTGGATTGGCAGACTGGGGTGGTGGTCCACCTTTTCAAGAAGGGTGACCGAAGGGTGTGTTCTCAACTCTCGGGGGATCACACTCTTCAATGTCCCTGGGAAAGTCTATTTCAGGGTGCAAGAGAAAAGGGTACAACCGTCGAACCTCAGCTACAGGAGGTGCAATGTGGTTTTTGTCCCGGTCGCGGAACACTGGACCAGCTCTACACCGTTGCAAGGGTACTGGGGGGTGTATGGGAGTTGGCCCAACCAGTCTACATGTGCTTTGTGGACTTGGAAAAGGCATTTGACTTTGTCCCTCTTAGTGTGTGAGGGTAGTCCGGGAGTACAGGATTGGTGGTGTGCTACTACGTGCCATTCCATCCTTGTACAACAGGAGAAAGAGCCTGGTTCGCATTGGCATCAGTAAGTCGAACCTGTTTCCGTTGAACGTTGGCCTGTACCGGACCATCATAGTGAAGAGAGAGCTGAGCCGGAAGGCAAAGCTCTCAACTACCAGTCGATCTATGTTCCCACCCTCACCTATGGTCATGAGCTTTGGGTCGTGACCGAAAGAACCAGATCGTGGATACAAGCAGCTGAAATGAGTTTTCTCCGTAGGGTGGCTGGACTCACCCTTAGAAACAGGGGCTCAACTCCTTCACATCGAGAAGAGCCAGTTAAGGTGGCTCGGGCATCTAGTCCGGATGTTTGCCTGGTGAGGTGTTCCAGGCATGCCCAGCCGGGAGAAGGCCCCCGGCCAGGCACTGTGGAGGTATTATGTCTCACAACTGGCCTGGGAAGACCTTGGTGTCCTCCAGGTGGAACTCGAAGTGGTGACAGGAGACCAGGAAGTCTGAACTTCCCTACTGAAACTGCTGCCCCGCAACCAGGACCCTGATAAGCGGAAGAAAATGGAATGGAATGGTTAATTTTATCTTCACTGAAGATGTGGTTGTTGGCAAAGACACAATGTGTCAGTGAGATCAACTCCACCTCTAGGTTTTTCTATGAGTTATTTCATTAATTTAGTAGTATTTCTTACCTCAAGTCTCTGCTTTTCTTTTGGTCACGGCTGCTAAATAACAATCGCGTCTTCAAGGTAAAAGTAACCTTAAATGTTAATTTATCCCTTACATTAGTCATTTATATTGATTTAGAATTGCTTTATGCATGTACAAGAACATGGATGTTAGTAAAGAACTACAGACTCAACCGCTAATGCCATCATTGACGAGCGGCTGAAATGCCTCCCGGTTCCCGTTTCCAAGGTGCTAACAAGGCTGCTACACAGAGACAGGCTCGTAAGTGATGTAAAAAGATTTAATAAACAAAAGTAGCATGTCAAATGTGAATATAAACAGGAGCCAAAAGGTGATAGATAGAGAACATGTCTTCAGCGTAAGGTGGAAGCTAGGGGAAAAAGTACAACTCAAGAAAATCCAAAGTAAAGACAAAAACAAGTCTAGTTCTAGCCTTGCTAACTAGGCCAGGGCTAGGCAAGGTAAGGCAAGGCCAAAAAAAAGACTCAGAAAACAAGTGGCACAGCATGGAAGTTTGTCATTTGTCATTGAATGGACCATGGTTTCCATGGTAAATGTACAGTATGTCTCTTATTCCAAACTTTGGTATTTCGCAATGGTATTTTTTTTTTCTCAGGTGTTCTGTCTGGTGTTTTGTAGCTCTGCTTTTTTGCCCCATCATTTCAGTCCTCCTCATCTTTCTGTATTAGACAGTAGAGGCGCAATTGGTCCAATTTAATAGAACACATTGACTCCGTGTTCACTCCCTGCAGCAATTTATCTTCATTTCAAATTGACATCGGTGCAGGCGGGTACATTCTTAAGAAAAACAAATGCTAGAGGCGTTCCAAAACCTTCGGCAAAAAATGTAGACAATAAGTTGCTCAGTACCGATGAAGATAATGAGGCCAGATGGCCAGTGAGAAATCGTTATGTTTCATTTGTTACTGGGGGGACATTGTATGCTACTAATGTCCTGTAATGGAAAAACAAATTAGTTCTTTGGGTTAACAGTTTTCCCCTCTTGTCAGTAAAATGTAGTAGTCCTGTTTAACTGCCTAGTGCTTATTAATCCAGACAGTTGAAGTCCTTATTGGTGTCAGAATACATGACATCAAAATATGCAGAACAAAAGTGACATCAAAGTTCCTGAATATCACATTTTCAAATATCAATTCATCCATTTTCTACACAGTTTGTCCTCGATAGGCGACCCTATCCAGCCTATCCCAGCTGTCTTCAGGCAAGAGCCAGTGTACACTCTGGACTGGTGTTTTCAAACATGTTCAGTCTTACTTGACGTAAAGTAGTCCTTATGTCATTGGTTTTAGAAGCATTGGGGCTGATACAGTCAGGGAGTCAGCAAGCCAAGCTTTTTAAAGCACCTCTTTGATTTTTTTTTTTTTAATCTTTAAAATCTCTTCAATACTACTCATTTCCAACTGAAGTCTTTCTTTGTGACCTGCTTTATAGATCTCAGTGTTTCAAATAGAGAATGATTGTCAATAACACAGATCAGTGGAGGAGCATTAGGTGTACCATTTCCAGGAGAAAGCTCAGAAAACAGCCTTGTCAGAAAATAGCATTGTCTACGCCAGTGGTTCTCAACTGCTTTGGCTGCGGGACCCACCATCACCCCTTAATGACAAGCATCGACCCAAACTGCAGAAATGTTTGAACTCAAATTTCCTAAAATGTCTTATAGTTAATGAAAAGACATGCAGTCTGAATTGAGGTAGTGCAACAAAACAAAACAAAAAAAAAACAGCACAAAACAAGTTCAATGAACATTTCCGGAAGAATACGATTCAACACAAAATAAATGCATTTAAACAAAGGTGCTAGCTCGATGCAAATTTACAGTGAAAATCCCACAAACGTGCTAGCGATTAGGATTAGCCATTTTACATGGCGAATTAGAACACATCCAAATATAGCAATTAAATATACAACTAAGATGTACATTCAACTTAAACAGCTGATATACAATAAGCATAAAATACTTACAGGGAAAAGAAATCTAAGGCTTCAAGCGACAGAAGTGGAACATTTAATATCTTATGGTCTTCTATGACAGCAGTTTCAAATACCACAACAGAGCATTGTTGCCACCTGTAGGAGTATTAATAGATGACTCCCCGCTGCATAAAAAAAATCCCCTTCAGAATAAGGGATTACTTACAGATTTTTTTTTTTGTCCAGCAAAGACCCTCAATCTACTAAAAACGAGTCCGCAACCCACCAGTTGACAATCACTACTTTATGCCATCTGACATGGCAAGGATTTCTCCAGCAAGAGTTCTCCGAACCACATGTCAGATTTTCTCAGACTGCCAAGATAGAGGTAAAAATTTCCCTCTTTCTCCATCAAGAGCAATCAAGGTCCCTCCCTGTGTACCTCCACCAGAAAGGTTGTCATGGGAGGCATCACTGAACACAGCAAGATGGGGCATGTCAATATTTCCTCAATACTGAAACTTAACAGTGGCTGTTTCTGACTTCATTTTAGGGATTACCTTATTGACTTCATGAACAGACTGTATTGTTGCATTTTTTAAGCTGGTGTCGAACATAACATCAGTCCAGCGGTCTTACTTATAAAGCTTGCGTACGCACAAAATAGGGCTGAAAAGTTGTCTACGCCCTTTTCCATGCAAAGTATGATACCTATCAAAACACAACCTGTGGTTATCATGTGGTTATCTTGTTATTTTACATGCACTGATGGATATCATTTGTCATTTATCATAAACACCATGAATATGAGCATATAGTATTTATCGAAAAGATTTTTCTTTGGACAGTTTATCAAAAAAGAAGACAGAAGTTTTTCATTGCATATGTCAAGTATGTCATCAGTAGCAACATTTACTTGTCTTACCACGGTCTTTATTTCTGTGGACAGCAGGGTCGTGTGCGTAAACTTACTCTTTCCTTTTCCACAAATGATGGGGTTTTCTTTTGTTGTGCTTTGAAATAACAAACATGTACATTAGTTCCTCATAAAATAATTACAATATACCTAATATTTTGATGGTGTTAATGTTATCATTAAGTTAAATATTTTTAAACTATCGGTCTGGAATTATAGTAATACATTTTCGACATAACTTCATCCGCGTTTTGAGTCATAAAACAGATTTTGCTCATCTTATATTCCTCTAACATGAAATATCAATTATCAATTAGGAGAAATGTAGAAACATGCTCACTAAAAATGGAAATGTTTGCCTTGATAGCCGATCACTTTTTTTTAACGTTCTGCCACTGTGCCCCTCGTTCCACCGGCGTTGTTGACAGCGGACGCTACTTGTTGCCACTCGCTGATCTTCCTCTTGTCTGTAATTCCACTTCTGTGTCCTCCAAATATTATGTTTTTACGGGCCTCCAGCTCTCCAATTAAGATTTCCACCTCAGTCTCGGTGAAGTTCTGCTTCTTCACCTTCTACTTCCCAGCATCCATGATTCAGAAGAAGAGATTCAAGATTCAAGATTCAAGAGTTTTATTGTCATATGCATAGTAAAACATGCAGTTATACTATGGCGAGTGTGTGGTGAAGCTAGTCGCTAGCCGGCTGGTAGCTAGCCAGTGTGCTGTGGCAAGGTGTCAATACGCCAGTAACTTAGTTCCATCGGCGTAACAATGTTAATGATAATAATAATGTCGCTGTAGCTTGGTTTATATGCACGTCACATTATATGCAAATGCAGCGTTGTTGGCGCGTTTGACTTATTTTCAGAAGGCTTTATACGGGAATAAGTGTTTCCCATTAGGTGCATTCTTAGCGCCATCTTTTTAACTGCTTTTATATCTTTACATCGCACAGAAAAGAGAAAGACATGTGTTCATGTCTAACATAAGGATTGTGATGGGCAAAATTCCAAAAAAGTGCAGTTTTCCCTGAAGCATGATTTCTTTCACTTTGTTGTACCAATACAGTGATTCATCAGCAAGGCCATAAACACATTTCTTTCGTTTCCAAAGAATGCCTTCACTGCCTGCTTCAGGTGGTGGGCGCACATAAATGCAAATTTGTCCATAGAGTGGACTTTCCACAGCCTCTGACAGATTACTGCTAACATCATCCTCTGGGAATCTGCGGCACAGGTTAGGGTATCTTTGGGCTGGTCATGAATATTGAGTTCTTTAAAGCCTTTGGCTACAAGTTGTGCTTTCGGTACAATACCTGTAGGTATTTCTGTGAGACTACCGACCCACCTGGTAGACATTTTTCACCTGTATATTCACAAAACTTTATTACTTCATTACCATTCTGCATCAAATGACAGAGCTTTTATTATAAGCACAGCAATATGATTGTTTTCTGCTTCATTGCTGAGGGTTTCTACATGTGGTACGTCAGTTCCTTCATCAGGTCCTTGATATTGAAAGTTATACCAGTTTTTTTGCCTGCTCTGGTTAAAATCTTTGCATTTTATTGACACCATCATCTCTGCTCTTGAAAGTCACTGTCCTTATTTCAACGTGATGCAGGGCTAATGCAGGCATTGTTTTCCATTTCCGTTTGTCTTACACACGTCTGTTTCATAATGAGGAGCAGAACTTCGTCTTTATTCACATCCCTGTCACTACTGTTACCAATTCCTGTATTTTGTCTGTTGTTGTCTTCTGCACCCCGCTCCTCCCCCTGCTCAGTGTGGACAGAGACGCTGCAACACATTTGGACCAATGGCATTCTCCGTTAACAGAAATAAAGACGGGGAAAAAACTAATTGGCTCCCAATTGGCTCCCAACGACGCCAACTGGCTCCCTTAGAGCCGATTTGTTCATGACCGACACACCACTACTTTCAACCTATTGTCTAAGATCATCTTGAGAAGTCTGGCACTTCCTCTGCCTACAGTCAACATTTTTATAATGCTAGCTTCGACATTCAAGCCAACCGCGAAACTTTAAGCGAGGTGAGTCCGTTAATATATTATCATGTATTTTGTAATTAGGATGCTGTGATTAAATGTATCAAAAGTTTTTGTCAGATCCATAAATGCCGCAGCTGCACACTTTCTGTGGTCTACAGCGTTGGCAATTTCCTCAGTTATTTCGATCACTGCCATAGAGGTTCAAATGTTAGCTCTATATCCATATTGGCTATCCGCGAGTAATTCATCCTTATTAATAAATTTGCCCAACCTGTTATTGAATAGCTTCTGGATTATTTTCGAAAATTGCGGTAATAAGGAAACTGTTCGGTAGTTTGTAAATTGATGTTTGTCTCCATTTTTGAAAATTGGAACTGCTTAAGCTGTTTTCATTTTTCTTAGTAAATTTACCAGTCTGGTTATTGTTTCCATTTTGATTCCATTACCATCAGTTGATGTTTTTGCTTTACAATTATTGACAATATCAGTGATTTCCTTTTTTGTGAGGAACATGGAATTAGGATTCCTGTCTATTGTTTCATTCCTTTCCTCAACTGTCCAGAATTTTGGAATAAGAAAATTTTGAAATAAGAAAAAAAAAATTGTGTCCGGATCTATGTCTCTTTCAAATTCCAATTGTTGGTGGTCTGTGAAACAAAGGTGTCCAATTGTGGATCGTCTTGTGGCATACTAATAACGTTCTCCTTTTCTATGTAGTCGTGTTGACATGATCTTTAGTATTTATCCAGATCCTTGATGTTTTGACAACAATCACTCTGGCCTCTGATCCTCCATTTGACTTGATGACAATTTTGCATTTGGCACTCCAAGTACCTCGGATCCTTCCTTGCTTCCTTAGATCGCGTGCGATTTTGGCGATTTCAGCGTTGCGTTTTGTCAGATGCTCATTCATGTAGGCGTTTGTACCTTTCAGCTTCTTTCCCTGTTTCAGTAGTGCGGTTTTGAATTTCCTGTTAGTGAACTTGACGATGATGATGGGTGTAGTGCTGTTCCTGCCATACAGTGGGATGCAAGTGTCGAAGGTTTAGATGTTTACGCCCACCTCCTTTGATTGTAGAAAAGTAACAACTTGTTTCTCCATAGAAGCGACATCCATTTCATCTGCCCTGGCATAAAACCTGGGTTTAATCCGAAGCCCCGTCACGATCACATCATTCATTCATGTGTTCTGATCTATGTCATCAATAGTGATCTTCAATTGCTCAATGATATTCTCCTTTTCTTCATTATCTTGTTTTTAGTGTGGCCCCTAGTGCTGCATTACTATCCTGTAATTCCTTGTTCTCCACTCTCAGACTTTGAACTTCATTCTTGAAATCACGAACCTCCTGGTTTATGGAACCGATGTATCGTTCCATGTAATTCAGCCTCTGTTCTATGCGATCCAGCCTCTGTACTTTTAGTATTTGTTCCAGGGTGTCTCATTGCATTTTCATCATCTTTGAAAACTACGTCGTCAATTTCTCCTGTCGTGATTCAGCATGCTTAGTCAGTTGGTGCTTCAAACTGCTTAAGGGCTCATCAGTGGGCCTCGACGGCGACGGCGGCGGCGGCGTTGGTGTAAATGCCGCACGTTCTTTCATCTTGGGTGACTCCATGTCTATAATCGACTCCGGGGTAGATCACGCCGAGCTCCACGAACTGACATCAGATCCTCTTCTCCTCTCTTCTCTCTTTGGCACTGTTGCTGTTGCTAAGCAACCCTTTATGTTGGTTAGCCTGTTAGCTTGCATTAAAACAGCCTTCGGTGTGTAATATTGTGTGTGTATTGTGTGTAATAACAGTTTGAATGTCTCACCAGTCTGAGTTGAAGCCAGAGAAATCTATTCAGCAAGACTCCAAGATATTTTAAGACTCCGGCTTCATGAACAGACGCTGTTCAAGCCGCGGCTAGCCTGTCAGCTTGCCTTGTAATGTAATTGTAATGGCTGTCTGCACTTATTGTTCGTTTGTTTTGGTGAGTTCAATCCTCTCACTAGTCTGAATTGAAGGCAAGGATGTCAGCACACTCTTCGAGAGTTGTGATCACAAAGCGTGGTCAGGAATACTCCAAAAAGTTTAAAACTCCGGTAGCAAAAAGCGGCGCTCTTACAGTCAACGTCCTTTCCTGTCAACAGGAAGAGACGTAGTCTATGATGGCAGCTGAAGAAAGAAGGGAAGAGTGGCGCTGAATCGAATCTAATAATTACAACAGTCACTTTTATTGCAAATGTTGATCCAAAATGGATGAGATTGCAAAGATTTGGATTCTGACCAAAAATGAAAATGGAGTATCAAAAGAACATTGTGTTTCGCAGCTTGAGACATGTTGTCTGTCAACGTGAGTCGATATGTTTCAGCTTCAACCCCCTCAGTTTCTATGTGCCAGTTTGTTTCTACATTAATAATCATTTAGACGAGACTACATTTCTATCTCCAAATTTAAACGGTCTGCAACGTCTCTGTCTGCAGGAGCTTCATCACTTGGAGAGTCGTCAAGTAGTTCTTCTGTCATTTTTGCTCGCAAACGGCGAGTACAGGCAGTCTCAGTAAAGGCGGGATTTATTCAGGAAAATCTCTGTCTCAGACGTTGAGGCTTCTGTAAATAGTGTGATATTACTCTTCTTCACTTTTGTCTTGAGTTAATTTTACTTGTCCATTCTGCTTGTGTCTTTTGCCAAATGATAAATGCTCTCACAAATGGCACATCTTGATGTCTTACCCAACTTGTCCAGTGCAATTAGTCCCTGGCAGTAGTGGTCTTTGTTAAAAATTCAAATGCTCTGAAGTTGTGCAATTCTAAATTTGAATGGTATCTGTGATACAACTCCCCCCATTTTTGATCATTAAAGTTTACAGTTTAAATCATGTTTTAACATTTAAGGTTAACTTGTATGACAGTGAATATTGTTAAAATGCCTTCACAGCTAAAACAGGATTTATTTCCAATAAAACTTTGACCTTGCAATTGATCAATTCATCATTCATGTTATTTTCTATGGGAAAAATGTTCCAAAGCCAAAGACACAAAAACAAGCACATTTTGTGATTAATTTCATAGCAGTTCAAGCGGTATCAGGGCAGTAATGCTTGTTTTAATGCAAAAAATATGAGCTTCTGTTACTAAATACAATGCATTAGTTTACTGTACAAATTCATATTCCCTTTTTCTTTGATTTACCTAAAAAAGCTTCTGCCATTTTAAGGTTAAGTAAATTTTAGAAACCAACATTAGCAGGGGGGTGACTTTTTACTTTAAATTTTGATGATTCATCCTTTCCGGGTTTCGGGCGTTAGCATTCACTATGGCGTTGCTCTGTTTAGTTGTTGTATTATTCCATCACTAGGCTCTTACAAATCTATTTCCTGTTCTAATTTCCTGTTCATAGCTGGTTACTCTACGCTGTAACGCAGCCCCAGTTAGACTTCTGTTAATGTGTGCAAAGCACTTATTCTTTTGTTTTTGCTACTTTACATTCAAGCTCGCTTAGCAGTTAGCGTGGCTTATCTTAGCTATTCCTCGTCCTCTTTCAGTGATAATGATTCAGCTAGCCACTCAATTTTGCAGGACACGGCTAGGTTGCGTCATCAACATGCATTATTGCAATAGGGCAATAGAATAAGATTCTCTATTGTAGGCCAAACTTGTATGATTTTTATCGCTTATTGTCTGTATCCTTCAAAAAGTATCCAAATTACTGTGATGGAATCTTGGATTTTGCTCTGAGATTGGCTGCCGACTTTTTTTTTTTTTCATAGTAGGAGAGCAGAAAGTCAAATGCAAGATATTTTTATGCTCTGCTGAATGAATGAATGAATTTGGCTGCCAAGATGGAGCATTACATACCCAAGCTCACCAGAAGGTGATCAGATTTTTACAACAAAGTATAAGATATTTTCCTGGACAGGAATAGGGTGCATGTACTTCATATACAGATGGAAGGTAAGAACACAAATGTTTTTCGGATAATCAAATATTGAATAAATGGGACCAAGAATTTGAAATCAATCTAAATATTTTTTTAATTATTGTCTGCATCATCTGCATTTAATATATTATTATAAAATTATTGTCTTCTTTGTGTTGCTGTCATCTTAGTGAGCAATGTCTATTAACATAAAAAAAATACTTCAAAGGAGTCAACGCCTCACCAGCCATGAACCTCATTGCACAACTTTAACTGGAAACCAGCTATAAGAACCAGTTACTCCTTACAAATGCTGTTATGCTGTTAATGCTGTTAATTCTATGCTAATTACCAACATAACATGGGACATTTATCCAGGTTTTTTTAAGGTCGTCATCTGACAACTGCAAGAACACCAGAAGAACTCTACTTTGCGATGATTTTGGATGAACATGTTTGACAGTTCTATAGTGAGATGTAACAGCGTTCGCGACAGTTTTACACTGACACTTACTTGTTGTAAAGAGACAAGAAGACCTCAGGGAAAGAAGCTTGAGTGTATGTGTCTGTGTGAGTGTCAGTACTTATGCATATTTTTTCAGTAATCATGACTCCTCCTTTGTCTCTTCAGCCTGGTAGTGTTGCTCTATCAGCCTTCCTCTGACTGTGTTTTCTCTATTCCCTTCTCCCATGTGTACATCTCACCATTTTCTTTCATCTCTTCCCTTCTGCCACTTCACTCTCCATGTCTCTCCATTTTTCCCGACCATATTGTTGAACCAAGAGCAGTCTTCAGTGACTGACAGCATATAAACAGAACACTTGCCGTGTAGGTCTTGGTCAGTACATGCGCTTATTTAAATCTAGGCGATAATAAGATAATTAAATAAGTCATATAGGAAAGTTGGGCACATACAATTATACTCTCAAAGACGCATGCACATTTCAGTACAAAAACCTCGTCAGCTCTTTATACACACACCAAAAAAATATTTCTTGCCACACACACACTTCACCATCTGTCTACATGCTGCCACGTCTACACTGCACTGATAGATTGGCTGGAGGCATACACACAAAATCATACAAACAAACACACTGTCAAGCACCCACAAACTGAAAGAGATCCATGCATAAATCACATGCAGTTTTGTGTGCAGACAAGCTGAAACACAAATACACACATTGCCTATTTGCACATAATACTACCGCATACACGCTCCTGGTAGACTGACAGGTCTGATAAAGCCATAGTTGAGTGTGACTAGTTTTAATCACATACACATTCACATAGTTGTTTGACTTGAGCCATCAGCGATGTAATTCACATAGTGATGTTTTTTACCTCATCACAATCACATAGTCCGAGTGAACGCTGACATAGTGCTATTGCACCTCTAATTACACACACCATACTCTTTCATTGGGATTTTGATTTTTTTATTTTCCTAAGAAATATTGGAATGAGAATTAATTTGTTCTACAATCAAAATGTAGCCGTCCTCAAATTTGTATTTACAAGCCATATTTTTAGTAAAATGTCTGCCCCCTCTGCCCTGCCATCTGAGATTATTCTCAGTCATCCACGTCATTGAATCAAACGCAGCTGGACTGGAGGTTGTCATCTCATCCGAGCAGGCTTCATCATATGATGTTCAAATTAGATAGGACAGCTCTAGTCTGAGGCCATGGTGGGGGAAATATTTACCATCTAAGGTAGAGGTAATTCCATTACCAATCATGGTTTCACTATTTCAGTACGTCAGTACGTGCTGAGTACCGCCCCAGTACAGATTCGGTAGAACTTTTAGTGCAGGAGGAACTTTCACTGCTTGCAGGCTGCGTCGACGTGCGTGCCCTTTGCAGCCAGTGAGCAAGCACGTGGTGGGTACACCGTCTGTCTCGACACTTCCCCTGTTTGGCCGTCAAATGAGCATCCAACGCGCGTTGTGCGCACTGATTTCTGCAGTGGGGCCATGCTCTTGCAGCATCAGAGCAGAGAGTCCCTGCGGTGGAATGGGTGGCATCTTGAGGCAGCGGCAGGGACGTCTGGAGAGCCTCTGAAGGTCGGAAAAACTCAGGTTCATCGCACTTGCACGCACTTACAACATGCGAGTGAGTACGGACACCATACGTGAGCAGCATCGTACGTGGCGATCGTACGGAGATCGTACGTTGCAAGCATGTAAAACTCACTTACCATGTGCACAACGTACAGTACGACGCACGCAGCCGCTCACGGCCAGGCATGGCGCACAGGCTACGTACTTAAATCTTGTGCAAACGGGCGAGTGACGTATGTTGATGTACTCCCTCCCTGCTCTTGCCACTCCCTTCCCACGCTTTCAGAAAAACGTGGCGGCCGTGGCCTCCCCAGAAATGTACACATTAAAAACAGGCACGGTGGGTTGTGATCGAGGCCTAAGCTACAATAGACATTCTTGGTTGGGGGGGGTTGCCTCTACCTTCCCACACCGTCCACCATGGAGCTGTTCTATCTAGTTGTAGTCTTTGAGCATGAACTGATTAAGCCTGGTCAAATGAATGGCGAAAAATCTTCTATGACAAACTGAACAGTCCGTTTGCAATCTATTGAATGTCCTGAGAATTCTTAGCTGCCATACAGCCAATAAGAAATACACACACAGGAAATTATACACTAAAAGCCAACTAATTACAACTTTTACGGTCAGGTCATGTCAACCTACACAGGGAGGAGCGAGCGAGCATAGCTTACGCTAGTGACTTAACGCAGATGCATAAACCAGGCTTTAGTTGTATTGAGCAGCCAGGACAGAGACTTTTCAACGGTTTTCTTATGCCACACGCATTCTGTTCCTGGTTCTATAGCCACCCTCACATTTTTCCTCTTTGCCATCACAAGCACACTTAAAAAAAACAAACAAACAAAAAAAAAACACCCATGTGCCATTATTCCTTTAGCTGCTCATGAGATTTTCTGAGATTGCACAGGATATAAAGTATGTGGAGTTCTCACATGAATTTCAATTAAATTACTTCATTTAATTTTGACACTGCTCTATGCAACGTAGATGTGGTAAAAATAAAGCATCGGCTGCACACTATCTGTAGCAATTAT
Source organism: Dunckerocampus dactyliophorus (assembly GCF_027744805.1). Lineage (NCBI taxonomy): Eukaryota > Metazoa > Chordata > Actinopteri > Syngnathiformes > Syngnathidae > Dunckerocampus > Dunckerocampus dactyliophorus. Next base: position 18,149,192 of record NC_072824.1, read on the forward strand.
TCATTTCCAACTCTTGTCCATAGTGAGCTTTGAATGAATTATTTGCGAATGCCTGAATACTTTACGATATCACCAGACTTGAGTTCGCACATAGTGTAGTGGTACAGGTCAGTTTAGTCTCTACACGTACCCTGTGGTTGACTGGCGACCACCTCACGGTGTAGACGACCTATGAAGGCAACTGGGTTAAGCTCCAGTTTCCCATGGACTGAAAAGGATAAGGGGTACAGAAAATGGCTGGATGGATGAATGGTTGGAGACTCACTGAGGCATCACTCTACTTGATGTGGAATGTCATTTTATTTTACCTGTGTTCCCTCTTAGAGCTCAACTCCTCTCACATTTCATGTGTAACAACTGGGTTTATATTGCAGCACGGCTTTGCTGACCTAAAAGGTCATTGTAGTTTATTTGTTTTGGGGTGCCATCTGATGAAAATCGCCCATTTCAAAATGACATCCATGTCAATTTCAAATACACATTGTGACAAAATACACAAGAGGTCAAAGATCTAATTTAATGTTGCTCTCAGTTAGACACTCAAAGTCTTCTTCACTGGTTATGAATTCAATTCAACACGATCAATGCAGTTAGCTTGCATGTCGTCTTACTAACAGATGACATATGCATGGACACATGGACACGGACCAGAACGCATCAACCTCAGTGCCAACAAATCCATCAGCAATGTAGCCAGACATGTATTTTCTACTCTGCTTGGTATTCAGGTCATATCAGTCCCAGACAGAGTGACCAAGTAGTTGGCATTGGATTTAAACCCCATAAGGTATAAACTGTCAATCAATAATCTTCCTATCACATAATATTTTTTTAAATCTGGCATGAAACTATCAACGGCTAGTTTGACCTGGTATTTATGGAGTAGGCATGAACAATGCATATTGCTGTATACATGTGAAAATCATACATTGCTCTTTTCCAATTGTATTTTTCTTGTATAATTCATTCATTTATATTAATGTTGCTTAGTGAAACATTAACAAATGTCTTCAAGTCTAGTTCTGGAACAATAGAATGTATAGAATTATTAATTATGCCAATGGTAATGGTTTATTTGTTTCAGACACGCTTAACAACTTACATAGAGGAACAGAGGGCCCCGTGGTTCCTAGGGCGGCCCCAAACTCTGACATGAATTCTTTGTTAACTAACCAGGGCTCCGAGGCCAAATCCTGCTTAGGTCCCCCAGGTGTCCAGAACATTACATTTACACTTGCAACCTACAATTCAACATCAAAAGGAGGAGGAAGCGTTCATTTAACATTGAATCCTACCCCATCTCCAGCAATTACTAATGTTATTCACTTTGTGTTTGTATGAAATGTATTTAAATAAATATATTAAATATAAATGAATAGATAAATGAATACAGGAGTACCAAAACTGAAAGAAGCATTCTATAATGTATTGTGTTCAGAATATTATAAATATATAGTGAGCAGTACCAGCACATACTGTATATCCAAATGAAGTCAAACTAAAAAAAAAAAAAAAAACGACTAATGTGTGTTATTTCAAGCACAACAACAAAAAAAAAACACCATTTGTGGAAAAGGAAAGAGGAAGTTTACGCACACGGCCCTGACACTATCCACACACATAAAGTCCGTGTATGGTAAATAAATGTTGCTATTGATGACATACTTGACATATGCAATGAAAAAGTCTTATTTTTTGGATAAATTGTCAAAAAAAAAAGCAAGAAACTGAGCACAAAGGACATATTAGCTCTGTGTCTTGTAAATGTAAGACATACAATTATTTAATTGATAACCTGTTATAATTAATATTAATCAAACACATAATATCATGACTATAAAATAAAATGATGTATTCAAGCGCTGTGTTGTGTTTTTAATGTATCTATAGTTTGGATAATAATATTATTAATATAGAATACTACATTCCGTCTTCTTAATTCCTTGTACCGTATTTGTATTTTAGTTCATTTAGCCATTTCTATGCTTGAAAATGCTTAATTTAGGCAAAAAATATGTAACATTTTCTTAATATGCTTTTTTTTACTAATAGGTCATGTTCAACCACGAAACAGCATGATTTATTCATTAATATGTTTGAAAAACTGTAACAGACTGAAGTCGTGAAATTCTTACCGCGATGCGGTGAGGGGCGACTAAGCTACTGTCCACTGAAGCAGATCATTCCAAATCTAAGGGCAAGATCATGAAGAGGTTTTAATGCATCCTGTAGAAATGTCAAATCAATACTATAGCCAGTGTGGCATTGCAAGGACGATATCTTATTGCTTACCTTTTTGTTGAAAGTTTGAGAGTTGGGATTTATCTTGAGGCTTAACTGTATAATGGATATGATATATTATGATATTATGATGTTGCCTTTAGGGGAGTTTTTCATCAATATACACAGTATGGACAGCACAGAGTCCAGCACAGCCCAGCATGAAATGAAGGGTGTTCAAGATTAAAAGACTGCAATAACTGGGGGGTTCGTCCTCTAGGATATGTGTGTATGTACTCTATGTGTACTGTATGTGTGTGTACTCTAAATTGCCTATAGTGTGAATGGCTGTTTGTCTATAAGTGATCTCTGATTGGCTGGCAACCAGTCCAGGGTGTACTCCGTTTATATACACTCCTCAAAAAAATTAGAGGAACACTTCAGATCAACAGATCTGGGAGAAGATCCCCAGGACACCATCCGTAGTCTCATTAGGAGCATGCCCCGACGTTGTCAGGCATGCGTACAAGCACGTGGGGGCCACACAAACTACTGAGAATCATTTTGAGTTGCTACAATGACATTTTGGCAAAATGGACCAGTGTGCTGCATAATTTTTTCACTTTCATTTTTGGGGTGTCTTTGATTTCCCCCCTCTATAGGGTGATCATTTTCATTTCTATCAAATTATGTGGCATCATTTTGTTACTAATACATCACCCACTTATTATCAGGAAAGATATTCAAGATCATTTTTCCCCCAGTTTAGATCTGATGTGTTTTCGAAGTGTTCCTCTAATTTTTTTGTGCAGTATATATATATAAACAACATATGATAACATACAATATTATATATACAGTAACATATTGCCTGATTTTGTAATGTTCTACAGCAGGGGTCACCAACCTGGTGCCCCACGACCACATGAGGTGCCCGCAGGCCTGCTTTTCATTCAGGTTTTCAGTTAATAATGTGAGAACACTAGGAAGAAAAGTATTGTGAAACATAAAATGTGAGTTGTGGATACCAGCATTTTGTGAATGTTTTGGTAAAACAAGCATATTTGATCTGTTTGGGTTGAAATAAGGTATGAAAATCATTTCCACAAAAATGAGTAGCTCGTGGCCATTTTCATTTTCTTAAAGTAGCTCTCGCAAGAAAAAACGTTGGTGACCCCTGCTCTACAGAATTATACAATATGACCCCGCAGTACCGCAAATAATGCAGGCATTCGTATTCTGAATAACATTCCCACAGTGTTGCTAACTGAAATTGTGACTGTGTTTGATCTGGGTGGGTGGCTATTTTATGCCCAGCAGAGCAACACAGCAGGAAATGCTCGGGTTTCATTTGTGAGTTGATTTAGGATGCAGGTGGTAATGTCTATACATAAAAGAAACATTCAGATTTGTCAGCAAGAAAAGTACCTAAGCAGAGGGTGTAGTTTATTAGCTCTGCCTCACTCCCTACATGACCAGTGTATCATTTTAATTCCATACAATGTACACCGTGCTACAGTTGACATTACACCCCGTTTCTTAATGAAAAAGGAAAAGATGTTTAGAGAATCATAAAAAAAAAGAACACTCACGACGAGAGACGACTGAATGAATGGAGAGATTTAGTTATTTCCTTTTGTGTGTAAATGACTTTGCCATTGTGTTTGAGGCTTTGGAAATAATGCTTGTGTGCCGTCCGCGGTGATGATGCATTTTGGATTCAAAATGAAACACACTGTGAGCCTGCCAGTGCGTGAGATACCAAGAAAAAAAGAGCTGTCATGTTCTATAACAATGAGGCCCCAGTACTGGAGCAAAGAGGTGATCAACTGATTAATTTTAACATCATTGCCTCGATTTTTTTGGTCGAATTGCAAGACAGTGAGAACGCAAACTACATGCTTAGCAAGTGAAAGTTCTCCTTTCCTTCTGATTGACGTTACTGTATGTGCACAAGAATGTGTATTTGTTATGGAAGAGGTCAGATTAAATAAGCTCCACTCCTTTTCATACATGTCGAATTGTGTAAATGTGCTGTCCCTTCATGTGACTTGTTAAGCATGACCGAAACAAATAAACTAAAATAAACTGTGTATTTCTATAGAACCCACTGTGATCCAGTTTGTGTGTATGAAACTCCTCAGCCCTACTGTGTTTCATCTTATTGAATAAGCGCCATGCGTCACTGTTCATTCAATTTTATGGCTACAGATCACAGAAAACATCTGGCTGGTTTTGGTTATTGATTTTTTAATCCTTACTGGTCCGTCAAGCCTGATATGCTGAGATTCATTTGATTTCTAGGCGTGTATTCAATTGCACTAATACAACTCTTTTGGTAATGCAACATCTTCCCATCCACAACAGTCATGTTTTGCTTTCTAATATATGCAGCGTTGTGTATACCCTATGTATCATTTTGGTTTTAGGGTTTTTTGGTATGGATTAATCTCTTTTAAATTATTTTCCAGCTCTCCTCATTGTCTCATCCTCGCACTTATTTATTCGTCTCAGTCTCTCTCATGCCTCACTTTCATTTCCAATTTGAAAAGATTTGTTGGTCTGTTGCACCAGCAATTAATGATAATTCACTGAAGCACATTTCTCCATGCAGAGGTCCTTTAACCGTAGTCATTTCCATCAATATATGTGAATATGAAGTTGAAACGGGTGTCCAGGAAGTCAGGCTGATTAGTAATCATTGAGTGACACATTGTTCAGTCTTTCAGAAAGAGCAGAACGGTGGCAGGTCCCTCATTATCTTCTCATAATGTTATTGAGACGAGGAAGAGCTATAATATCAGCAGTTTTTCAGCAGGCTTGGGTAGCTTGTTCTGTCCTTGTTGCAGAGAGTGCCAATGATGTGAGAGATTTTTCAAAAGAAACACAGGAAGTTTTTGTATTGAGTATGGGAAATGAATTGGGTCCCTTGACCCAGGTTGAATCGTCAGGCAGCGGATGATATCATTATTACATGCTGTTCAAGATTTAAGTATCTTTCAAAAGTAGATACTTTGCCGTTTTTTAACAGTATGCATCCCTACAATCCTTCATAGCCTGAGTGATGACCAGATGAGTCATTTATATTCTTCGTGCCTTGTAACAGTGTGTAGCAAAACAACATCCATCCATCCATTTTATATACCGCTTCTCCTCATTAGGGTCGCGGGGCATGCTGGAGCCTGTCCCAGCTGACTTCGGGCGACAGGCGGGGTACACCCTGGACTGGTCGCCAGCCAATCGCAGGGCACATATAGACAAACAACCATTCACACTCACATTCATACCTATCTTCCCGATCTCCAGACTGTTACTGTGTTGGCCAACATGCTAACCACTAGACCACCGTGCGGCCCGCAAAATAACACGCTTCGCCAAATTTCAAAATGTCACCATATTTCAAATTGAGAATTTATACACTGATTTTGACCTCCACAGGTCAATCAGACTTATAGTTGTCCCTCGAATTTTGTGCCGTTCACAAAACATATGCATATTTCAGCAATTTTAACATATTCGTAGCCTAAATAAAGCATAAAAATGGCAACATGAACGAAAATCCAAATACAAGGCATTCATAAGACGCATTAAAGAACATAAAGTTGACTATGGGGTGTTATGTCATGTTTTGAGGGCTCTAATAATGTTAAAAAAACATATTTAGAAGATCGTAAACAGGTTTTCTATGCTCGAACTACAAAAATATTTATAAATAAGCAATCATGCTTCGCGCTTAACAAGAGATTACTGTATACTTCTTTTGTACTTTGTCAGTCATCTGCTCATATCAAATGACACTTATGATATTATGCAAATATGCCGTCACAACGTAGTCTTTCGGGATTTCAAATAGACAACATTGGGCCACCTACAACACTTAACACCTGCAGGATATCTACAGGAAACATTCTATTTTAAATCTGAAGGCACTCTCCCAGTGCTAACATGTGAGTCGATGTTATGTCTTATTTATGTCTTTAATGGCTTATTTTGTCTTTTGATGTCTACTACATTGGGGAATACCAGTGTAAACGTGACTATAGGGGTGTTAATTCATGTCTAGAGGGTCCTAATGTTAAAAAACTTATTTAGAAGGTCGTAAACAGGTTTTCTATGCGCAAAATACGAAAAAAGTCAATTTATAAATGACGAATCCTACTTTGCGGACTTTCCGGGTTGGGTCAGGTACCAATTAACTGTGATAAATGAAGGATTGCTGTATTATACAGGTGGTCTCTCCTTTCACCTCAGCTTTCACCTTTGTGGGAGGGCTTTTTTTTCCATCCATGTGAACTCTTGCCCATTTGGGAGGTTAGGTGCTTGTGTTATGCCTGGTATTTACTTGAATGGGATACTACATGTTAATTCCAGTACCAAAAGATTGCTTCCAGCTTCCAGTTCCCCCAGACTTGTTGAAATGTCCTTGAGGAACATTGCATTCCCAGGTGTTCCTGGTGCTGTGTCATCGATCTGTTTTTTTCCCTTTGTAGTAGGATACAGGATTGTCTTCGTTCATTCCTTTTCTACCTTTCATCCTGTCACAGATGCGCCATTGTGGAAAAAAAATAATAATAATTTTTGACTGAAATGTCTGTGAGTTTTCTCCCAGACAACAATTGACCTCCTCTCTCTGCATACAGGATGGAATGGGCAATCTGCGAGTGACCAAAGAAGGAGTGAGACTAGAAGGGGTGTCTGAATTCCTATTGCCTTTATACGTCAAAGAGATTCAATCGCGGAGGGTAAGTGTGTAAAAACTGTTTTTTTCCCACAGTTCTACAAAGCTTGTTTTTTTATTGCTGCTCAAAATTACACAAAAACAACAAGACTTTTTGGCGAGGAAGGGTATGACACAAGGAACAACCCACTTAATTTTGAATCCAAGAGTTTTGGATCTCACTGGGGGAAAACTAGGAAATAAATGGCTTTCATAGTTGCTCTGCCAGAGAGATTTTCTGTGCAAGGAAAACAAGGTCAAGGTTTTTTTTTGACTCACGTTGAAGTGTTCTGTGGTTGTAACAATATTTGAGATCTCAACATGGGCCAATAATTGTATCTCTTTAGTTATGTTGAAGTTTTGATATTTGTATCATTCAAAAGACACAGTGGAACGTCAATTTTCAGATGCCCTAGTTTTCATACGATTCCGTTTTCATCGAAAATGTTTGCTCATATTTTGCCTCTGTTCTTGTACAATAGTGCACGTAACAAACTGTTGTATTTTACCCTTTGGATCTCTGAATCTGAATCGGTATTAATAAGATGTGGACAGACTGTCACTACACGATCCGTCGAACTAAAGTCACGTTATAGGCAACTCAATTTGTACTACTCATGTGTAGTCTTTTTTTCTTACAGCAAGTTAATAAGTTATAGGCCCTTGTTTCCTAGGTGCATAAATTATGTTAATTTTTTTTGTCACTGAAAAAAAAATACGGCCGCATGGTGGTCTAGTGGTTAGCACGTTGGCCAATACAGGAACAGCCTGGAGATCGGGAAGACCTGGGTTCGATTCTCCCCTGGGCATTTCTGTGTGGAGTTTGCATGTTCTCCCCGTGTGTGCGTGGGTTGTCTCCGGGTACTCCCGTTTCCTCCCACATTCCAAAAACATGCATGTTAGGTTAATTGGTGACTCTAAATTGTCCATAGGTATGAATGTGAGTGTGAATGGTTGTTTGTCTATATGTGCCCTGCGATTGGCTGGCGACCAGTCCAGGGTGTACCCCGCCTCTCGCCCGAAGTCAGCTGGGATAGGCTCCAGCATACCTGCGACCCTAATGAGGATGAGCAGCATAGAAAAATGGATGATCGTGTCAGCTGAGATAACATAGAAACTGTTTATCCTCCTGTAACATGTATGAGATTTGTGAGTTTGTGTGCTGGTGTGTCTAGGTGTCAGCCAGAGGAGTGACAGTGATATACAGGTCATGTGTATGTGATTGAGAGATTCATGATGTGATGGAGTACGGCGAAAGGACAATTGATCGGCAGTTAATTGATTAAAGGTAGAATGTAACTTTGATTTTCTACAAAGAAAATCATCCCGTTCAACATGAATGAGCAGTTGTTGGGTTTGCTACACGATTTTGTAACAAATATAGTTTCTTCTAACCCACGTGAAAATTGGCAGCACAGATTCCCAAATCCTCTGAAACCCTGGGTTTATTTTCAGCGCTTTCACAATAATAATAAAAAAAAACTGTCTTCCAATCAGAACGTCTACAGAACTCCCTAGCCATGTGATCATTGCAGCGCCAGGATATCATTAGGCCATCTATCCATCGCACCGTTTTATCTGTGAAAATGGCTTCAGCAAAAGGATGGAGCTGTGGGACATCAGCTGAAGGGTCTAGAGGATGTAATTGGATTGGATGTCCTTTCAAAGCACCCAGACATTTGGAGTAGAGTGGGCGGAAGACATGGCCAAACTCAGTCAGCTGGCGCAACAAGCATGACAGGGTAAATTCTATCTTTAGCTATTACTTGCCTTACCATGTAATATAGACGTTAGTTTATGATGAGAACATAAAACATCGATGTTAACTTAGCATAAAAGACTACATTCATCTAAAAACACTTTCGAATTTTAATGATTAAATATTGTAACTTCTAAAAATTATTTTAGTTTAATGTATTATTATTTAATTTATTATTATTACATTATAATTTCCGTTGGACCATCTCTTTGTGTAGTTTGCATGTTCTCCCCATGCTTGCGTGGGTACTCCGGCTTCCTCCCACATCCCCAAAATGCACTCTTAATTGTCCATAAGTGTGAATGGTTGTTTCTCTATATGTGATTGACGGGGTACCAGTCCAGGTTGTACCCCGCCTCTCGCCGGAAGTCAGCTGGGATAAGCTCCAGTTCACCCAAGACCCTAATGACAAACGGTGGAGAAAATGAATAGATGGAAATTTATTTCTACATTCCTCAAAGCGTGTCTTCGGAATAAGTCCCTGTAATAAAGATGTTTGTCAAATAAAATAACTATAAAAACAATTCCAAAAGTCGTACTTTTTAAAGGGGTGTAATCTCAAGTTGACCATTGTGTTGCGCTTGTAATGTATCTCACGGAATTGATAAAAGAAGGATATATAAAAAAAAAAAAAGAGTAGGTGTATTCTGCCCTCAGGGGACAAATACTCGCACAGCATATCACAATCATTCATAATTTTATTTTCTGGAATTTTCTCCTTTCCCCCCCGACTGTCTCTACAAATCAATAAATTTAGCATTGTTTTATTTTTGTATTTTAAGGAGGAAAACTAATGGGTGTATTTCAACTAGTGGAAGAACATAAAACACAAACAAGGAAAAGTAATAAGAGAAAACTTGACATTTTATCAAAGGTACACTTTCGTTATGCTAAACTAGTCAAGACACTGCATTATATGCTAATATGCCTCCATTCATTAAGCAGTACTTGGGAAAAAGAACATTGGAAAAATGGTTACATGGGAGATAATGGGAGTTAGTCCATCGATTCCGTTTACTGACTCACTCATTAAAGTGAATCAAGTAATTGATCAAAGCCGAGGTTCCATTGTTTGGCCACTGGATTCCGGATGTCCTACATGTATGTGCCTTACAGGCTCCCATAGTAAAGTGTGAACTAACTATTACCTAACTATAACTAACTAGCTATTTCAACCAGTGTATACATATCAAACCATTCAACTTGGATATAAACGTTATGAAGTTTCTTTCCACAGGAGCACACATTCACAAAAGATGTTTACTTTTGAAAAGCTCATGAAAAAACATGTACACGTATGCTGCTGTGGATGTAAGTGTGTGATGCTGCAGGCACTTCAATGTGCACTAGCCTGGGTGCAGCATGTCAAACAAACAACTTGTGATAGGTTTGTCTATGAAAATAACATGGGCTTAACACTAGTATACTTGGTTTACTGCCTCAGTGTTGGTTTAAGCAGTTTCTTATGACACCCTTGCTTTCTTACCACAAGTAAACAGAATGCGGTGCACAACGCTCTTATTTTGAAGGCCCGAAGTGCGTTGTGTGGGTTGAGGTCTCTTGACTGTTGTTAAAAGAGATGAGCTGTGCACATGAATAAACGTGCTTCTTGCAGCCGTAACTCCGTTTTTTTATTGACACCAAACTTCCACGATATCAGCTGGCATCCTGAAACCTTCAGTAACATCGGCATGAGACAGACGTCAAAACGTTGCTCTGAGTCAACCACTCTTTTTTTTAATGAAGTTAAGCCCGACTTTTTCTTCGTTGGTGCTCGCCGGCTTCTTCTTCATTGGTGTTTGCTGTTATTTCTTCCGGTCAGCGGACTTAGCAAACTAGGAATCAAATTTTTTAAAATCTGAACAATGTCATTCCGGTTCCCATCAATGCCCAACCCTACATGGGACCCACAGGAAGCCCTTGCCACTGTTGATGCCAAAGTACATGCATGTTTTTCATAGGAGGTGTGCAAGGAGGAAACCCTTACTGTAAAAAAAAAAAAACATCAAGGAAAGAGTGAAGTGAAGTAGAACATTGTAACGGAGGACATGCTTGGTATAAACAAAAAGACAGCATTTGGACCAAATAATCTCATGCCAACTGTGAAGCATGGGGGTGGACGTGTCATGGTTTGGGGCTGCTTTGCTGCAGCAGGGTCTGGCCAGCTCACCATCATAAAACCCACTGAGAATTCCTCTTAAACTGAAGCAGGGTTGGATGTTGTAACTTGACAATGACCCAATCATTCCAGTATGAACATCAACTGCTGGTATGTTTCCATTTCTTATTAAATAACAACATATTTCATATTTCTCTTTCTTCATGACTGTATGTACCTCATTAACATTGGTTGATAAAAAGACCCATCATGTATTTTGTGGCGCTTTTGCCAACACTCACACTTTCATAATCTTCTCCCTAAATATGAAGGAAATTATTTTTGATCCATAAAAATGTACAGTACAATGTATCAAAAGAGGAGTTTATCATTCACAAACATCACACACACACAAACACACTGACGACTCAACCCAGACAGCTGCATATTTACCAAAGCGCCACATGGAAAAAATGTGATTGCTCAGTGAAGGTGAAAGAAAAAGAGGACTGAGGAAAATAATGGAACTGGACAGACTGAAGAAAAACATTTTAAATGGGAGAAAGAAAATCAAGAAAATGAGAAGTACATCAGAAAAGTTGTTTATTGCCTTACATGTTATCGAGGCATAATTCTGTTGCACATTTTCTCCAATAACAATTTCTGCTGGAAGGGACAATATGCAATTACATTATCTTTAACTGCGCAGCATGCACGTAGATATAGCTAGGTATATTCTAAGTGTAAATGTCAAACACGTCGACATGCCTGGAATTTCAATAAATGGCTTGGGGTGGTATTTTGGCACAACAAACAATAGTTGCGAGTCACGCACATGCATGTTTGTAGTGGTGATTGTAAAATAAAACTATTAAAATAACTTATTCAAGGAATAGAATGGGCCATTGGTCTTAAGCATTTCTAAAATACCTTACCATTTTACAAGCAGGGGTGCTGCATGAGGGGAAAGGTTCGGACAATTCCAAGGGGAGACAAAAAATGGGTAATTATTAAAACATAAAAAGGTTATTTTCTTTTTCATGGGGCCCAGAATACCTGGCGGCACTCCTGTTTGCAAGCTACGATATGTTTCTCTTCAGCACACTGAGGGGTAGCTACAAAGTTGACCATGGACAAGAGTGATCTGTCAAAAAACTAAAATCACCGGAGTGCTGGGCAGACATTTAAAAGGCACCAGCGAAGCTTTGAGAGACTCAGGGCCCCAAGCAAGGACGATATGGACAAAGGATGAAGTTGTCCAGTGGTCGACATGTCCGCCAGCTCTGGGAGCCTCATCTCAAACCAGCGCTTGGAGGCTATCATACGCAGCATGCAAGATGCTCTGTGACAATAAGAGCCAGGGAGGATGGAGGCAGCTGGCAGCCTCAACAGCTGTCAGGGCGGTTAAAGCTAGAGTCCTTGACCATATTGGCAGTAAAATGAGGCAAATGCGCAAAACAGAGCTGTGCAGTCAGATGATGTCATCAAGGTTAAGTTGCCATGCAGTCTCAATCTGAGTTGGACACTTTTGTGAGCGCCATGAAATGTTTTATATTTTGCTGGATTTCAGTTTATCCATGAAAGAAGTGTTGAAGGCCACTGAAAATGTGTGGTTATTTTCAGGGCATCAGGGTTTTTACTGCATGGTAATTTTGTCTATTTTTTAAAAAGGAACCTAGTACGATTGCTACGCCGTCCCCCGCAATATCGCGATTCGATTATCGCTCCCTCACTATAGAGCGTTTTTTCAGAAATTCATTAATTATTACATGATCTGTGTTCATTGTCTGTTATTTATTTGTTTATTATTAGTCAAAACATATTGAAATACAAGTGAATTGTAGTATTCTGGTAGTGATGACACAAAACGTTACCTTACATACATTACCTTAAAACTGCATGAAGTCAGCCATGACACGTCCGACACGATAGAGTGAAAAAGGTCATCCTCATCCTGTGCGGAAGTAGTACGTTTTCGGCTTCTTAAGTTTAGAAGAAATACATTTTAGTATTTAGTATACAAGTGGTTAGCTCGCTAGCTTGTAAGCTCACTAGCTAGTGGCCGTCTCGAGTCCCTGCAGCATACGAGTTGCAATGAATAATAGGAGTGTAAAGGTGAATAGTCTGATAGTCGCTTAAAGACGGAAACATTTGATAGGTGAAAAGGTGAGAATCAACATGAACTCTATTTGACTTTTGACAGTGGCTACCTTTGACATCTTGTGCAATACTGTAGAACCCAAATAAATCTGATGAACGAAAAGTATCTACAGTATACAGTAATCCCTCGTTTATCGCGGTTAATTGGATTTGCAAAGTAGGATTCCTTATTTATAAATGGAATATTTTCATAGTTAAAACATAGAAAACCTGTTTACGACAGTATTATTAGACATTATTATTACATTATTAGAGCCGTCAAGACATTACCACCACTATAGTCACCTTTACACTCATATTATCCAATATAGTAGACATAATAACATAAAATAAGATATATTAAACATAAATAAGACCACAGATTAACACGTTAGTATTGTTTTGTATGGACAGCATACTTCCTGCAGTGAGTATTGTCTCATCAGTGTCACATTACTGACACCTAGTGACCAGTGTAGAATCTTACATGTCACATCGTGAATGAGTCTTCTGAATGCATTTGTATTTTAGTGCATATAGCCATTTTTATGCTTGAAAATGCTTAATTTTGCAATCAAGTCATTCATTCATTCATTTTGAAAAACCATGATAGGATGAAGCAGCGAAATTTGAACCACAAAGTGGCGAGGGACGACTGTACTCATGGGATGGGTTAAACGGGTTAAAATGTGAGACTGAACATTGGCAGGATTTCACCCTTAACCTTAAATATAATAGCATTCTACCTCAGCGATTCCCAACCGCTGTGCCGCGGCACATTAGTGTGAGATCAGTCTATGCCAGCAATGAGCAGCGACAGACAGAACAATTAAGATTCAGAGATTCAGGAGTCTTTATTGTCAAGTCACTATGTATCAAAGACATACAGTGCATCAAAATTATGTTTTTCTTATCTCCACGGTGCGATTACAATAAACAGTATAAAAAGGGAATAAATGCTCTTCCATTAGCTGGCAGGAGGCACATAATTACATAACTTGTTCGTCCACCTGTTGCCATTCATACAACATGATAAGTCATGGCACACTTGGTGGTACCTGTATGTCATGAGATTTTTTCCAATGTAAAATATGTGCCTTGGCTCAATAAAGGATAACACTGGTCCGTCTGCCATATATACTGTACATAAGACAACAACCTCTTCATGAGCCGTTGAACACTTTTGCAGATCAGGGCCAAATCATTGATAGTGCCACTACAGTGATCCTCAAGCCGATCACACTAACACACTCTCGTGCCACCAGGCCTGTAATTGTCTCCAGAGGGACGTGTGACAACATATGACCACAGTAGGAATCACTAAGAAAAGGTATTTAATTCCTCTTGGGATTCCGACATTTTCTTTTATGGGTTCACTTTGCTTTTAAATTTACAAGATTCCCTTTTATTAGGCACTTTCTTCGGGTTTTTTTTATACTTCTTTTGTTGTCATTTGTTTTTAGTTCACCGTTTCTCTCTCACCCCTGCAGTTATACAGGCTCTCCAGTGACTGGCCTATTTATGTGCAGTAGACTGCCTGGATTAGGGCTTGTCTTCCTGGGGGAAAAAATCCCTGGCACAGACAGCTCCAATAGGATAGATGTAAGCATGCAATGGGAAGGAGGTAATTTATAAAAGGAGGGTATATCTCAGGTGGTGTAACACAATATGACAACAATTACAAGCACAGAGGATAGGTGAGATTGGAAAATGTCCATGACCGTACAGCATGAAACCGTTCAAAACGATAATTAAAAGAACCCCCTTCCTGTGCAGCGTCCTCTGTTGCTGCTTCAAGGTGGACTGGAACATATTGCTGGTGGATGAAGATAGGATAACTTTATTTTTGCTCTTTGTCAATTATGGATTTATTCTTCTCTCTCCTCCCACCTTATACTTTTCGCTGTTCTTCTCTGGGGAACTGAACTTGCTGAAACTTCTCCAACTTTGGAGCTATAATTGAATAGTGGAGGTTTCTAATGGAGCATTACGCCGTTCCTATTTTGGCAGTCCTTATTGATTTTAACTTTGCAGCATTGTAAACAATTGTGGGTGTATGTAAGCAGACGGATGCAGACCTCGGCTTAGGCGGTAATTCCAGGGCTGTGAACGTTGTTGCATTGCAGTGAGTGTGACCGCTATTCTTAGTTTATTTGACTTTAATAGTACATTATCCGCTCAAACTTCCTCTCAAAGGAGTAGCAGAAGGCGGATTGTGATTCTTTTATTTTCATCCATGTTGTTTGCTCCTTATGGGACAGAAAAAGACATCACAAAGACCACCTGTCAAGCAACTCTTAATTTCCTGCCAAATAATTTATGTTTTCATTCTTTTTATTATTTGTTTGCATAACGCCAACCCGTGACGCATGCACTATCAACAAGGCCACTCTCGCAAAATAGCACTTATTTGTAAGTCTGCATCATCATGTATAATTTGTCCCCTGGACTGTTGATGTTGATGGTGTAAATCATCAGTCAGGAATGTTGATTTGCTTTTCTCCATCCCATCCTTTTATAAAAATAATAATAATAAGTTGATGCATGAGATGGCTATTGTTTTGTTTTTTTCCACAGAAAACACATCGCATTCCCCTTAAATCAGTAATAATTTATAAATATGTGATCATACAGGTAAAATGTTCAGCAAATATGTACCACTGTCTTTATGCTTCACTGATAACGTCTTTGACATTTCACACTTTTTTGGCAGCCCTCAAATGCAACATAGTTTTGTGTGCGCTGTGAGACGCAAAAGTTTGTTTGGCTACCGAAGCACAAGCTTCGACAATCAATCCGGCCTCAAAACTTCAAATGATGATATATCATTCATTATAAGTACCTATACCAGGTGTCGGGAACCTTTTTGGCTAAGAGAGCCATGAAAGTCACATATTTGAAAATGTATTTCCGTGAGAGATACATAATTTTTTGTTTTTATTGAATACAACTAAATGCATGTATTTTTAAGCAAGACCAACATTTTTACAATATTATATATTATAATCGCTCTGAATTTATTATTTCTTTTTTTAAGATACATAAAAAACTTTTATATTTTGAACGTTATTTTTATCATTGTGATTTCTGTAATGTTTTACTTTAAAATGTCAGCAAAAAAAAACCTTCAAATAAATACTTTTGATCATATTAAGAAATGTCTGAGAGTCAGATGCAGTCATCAAAAGAGCCACACCTGGCTTCCGAGTCATAGGTTCCCTTCCCCTGACCTATATAATTTACAGTTTACATGTGTTTAGTAAGTGTGTGAGGCGTATTCAGGACTTAAACCTGCATTCTATTGTGAGAGAACAATGGCAATTGAAGAGACAAGGGGAGGGTTGTGGAGATTAATCTCATAACAAATACAAATAGGGACGCTCCAATCAGGGTTCTATACTGCCAGGTCCAATACCGATTATTTATGAGTGAGCTCGGCTGATACCAAGCACATGGGGCCAGGCCCGCCATGAGACAATCCTTTTATGTAAAAAGTTGGGAACTTTTTTATAAGCAAAAGCGCGGTTGTGCTATGGGGTCACCACTGCCTCTACAAGGAGGACGTGCAAAGGATGGTGCTGAACTCCTTTAAGCGAACAGCACTGGTACAGATATGTGGTTGACAAATATATAATAAATACTTAATGCAGGTATTATCATGGCCACAGCTTCATCCAGGCATGGATTATTTGTGTTTGCATGAATTTCTATGGGAATATGTTTTTAAATACAAACAAACCGGAGGCTGACCATTGTATTGGACCTTAGAGTTGAGTAAAGCTTAGCAGTTTTATATTTTGTTTCATTACTGTATCAAAAATTACCCGAACTGTGACTTTAAAACAAAGGTACTACCGGACCAGGATTATGGTGTAACGTTAAAAGCCTAATTTTTTGTCAGAATTTTGATGCAACCTTTGAGAGAATTACAATTTTGAATTTCTCTTAAACGCTTCATTGAATGTCATGAATTTACTGTCTCTTTCGTGTATTCTGGTCCAAGGTTAAATAGGTGTTTATTGGCTTTATGTCTAGACACAACAACATTTATTGTGAAACTCTCAGCTTCGTGATGTGCTAGCAGTGTCAAAGCGCTATAAAAGTGAAAGACCAGAAGACCCTTGTGAAACTCTCAGCTTCATAAGGCACATTAGGACAATATCACTGCAAATAGCACGCTATATACTGTACAATAATACAGTAAAAACAGCAAAATAAGGTGCAGTGGTGCCATCCAGCACAGTGCAATCACAGTCTTCATAGTCATTTAGCAGCTGACGTGTGTGTGTGTGTGTGTGTGTGTGTGTGTGTGTGTGTGTGTGTGTGTGTGTGTGTGTGTGTAATACTCGGTTCTGTTTTCTGTGTGAGACTACAGGGAAAGGTGCTCATGTATGTCGGCAGGTTAGTGTTGTGTGTGTGTCTGCAGGGGGAGGATAGATTTAACAGCTCTGGGGAAAAAGCTGTCTCTCAGTCTGGTGGTTCTGGTTTCAATGTAGTCTTCCATACAGGAGTGCTACTAATAGTCTGCTTCTTGGGTGGGAAAGATCTGCCGCTATCCTTCCAGCCTTCCTTTGGGTTCGCCCAGCATATAGTGAGTCCAGGTCTGTTAGAGGACATCTCACAATCGCCTGTTCTCACTACCCAGTCCTCTCCTGTGTCATGCAGCTGCCATACCACACTGTGGCATTAAGACACAGGATGCTCTCTATTGTGGTTCTATAGACATTCACGAGTAGCAAAGAGAAGAGACCAGCCCGTTTCAGCTTCCTGAAGAAAAGCCTTTGCTGTGCCTTCTCCACCAGTGTTCAAGGGCCAAGACAGGTGTTGGTGGAGTGTATGGCAGAACAGTCATGTATGAAAAAAGTAAAAAGGGCTAGGCTGAGCACACAACCCTGTGGTGTACCAGTGTTCATGGCTGTGGAGGATGTGCTGTCCCCTGTTCTCACCACTTGAGGCCTGTAGAAAGTATCCACTCCAGAAACACAGCAGTGTGGACACACCAAGGTTGTGGAGTTTCAGCGCCAGCTTGTCTGGGATCTTAAATTCTCTACTGTCATCAACATCCTGGCATAAGTGCGGGGATGCTGCAGGTGTGTCAGGGCTGCATGAAGTGCTATTGGGACTGCGTCCTCCATTGGTCAGTTCATTCTGTAGGCTAATTCAGATGGCTGTCCGGACCGAACAGGGATGTCATCCTTGATGTACTTGAGGAGGATCGTCTCAAAACTGTCAAAGCTGTTTGTACCCTTCTTGAATGCCTTGTTATGCTCCTGAAATGTTGCAGTACACTTGGACCAGAATATTATTGGGTCTTGTTGGAAAGGGGATAAATTAATTACATTTGAGAAACACTTTTTAGTTCTACAAGGTTGCAAAACCCTGCCACAATCACAGCCGTCTCTGGGTTAGCATTGCAGATCTGCCTGCTAATGCATGCAGTACAACTCGTTCAATGCTAACGTAGTATTAGCCCGCAGTAGTAGGTAGGCTGCTCCTGGCCTTTTTGAATGGGCTGCTTTTTACTCCTAGATATTCTAGTGGAGGCTTTGGCCATCCGCTGAATCTCTGATGGAATAAAATCCAGGTTGGTGGGTGTATATTGTCCAAACTGCTTCCCAATATGCAACCATTCATCATCTCCATACTGAATTAAAGCTTTGAGTCTCAGAACTAACATTGAAAACACAAGTTTAAACATGAATACAAGGGAAGAAAGCCAAGAGCTGTGAGCGGCCATCTTGAGAGCCCAACATACCGTATATAACATATACTGTACGTCAGTGGTGGGCGGTGCATTTGCTACCTGGGCCTTTAAATCTCATTTAAAAACTCATTTATTCAGACTGGCATTTGACACATGATGATTATACAGTATGTATTTTGGTCATGCCAATGGTTTAATTTTATTTGAACATGCATACAAACTACAGTGGAATACATCACACAGTACAATTCACAGTCCCACATGTCCAAAAGCAGTAGGAAGAAGCAAAGCTTATTTAATCCTAACCCCCACCCGTTTCACATCTGTTGCTGTACATTTACAGTATTCACTTCCTGTATTTCGTAGCTGATCTTTTTAATACATAGAAAAGTGATAAGGTAACGTAACAATATGGTAATATGATTGTCAATGTTTTTCCACAATCATAATTAATAATAATCATACATAATAATCAATTTAATAATAAATAATTTAACAAATACACATAAACATAACATAAGTTCAAGACTCTTCTTCCTCATATTTTGCAAACATCAGCTGCTTGTATTTTTTCTTCAAATTGCTCATCTTAGTGCATTGTTTGAGTTCCTTACTGAATCTGTTCCATAATTTCATTCCACATACTGAAATGCTGTGGGTTTATAAGTTTATAAGTATTTTAAGTTTATTTTTTCCCTGAGATCATATTTCTCCTCTCTTGTAGAGAAGTATTATATTTTGAAATTTGGGGGTAATTGTTTGCTTTATGCATCATTTTATTTAGTTTAATTTGTTTGAAAATGTACTAAATCTGCAAATTTTTATACTTGTGATTTTAGAAATAAAGGATTTGTATGTTCTCTATACGCGGCATTATGGCTTATCCTAACTGATATTTTTTGCAGGACATTTTGCGTGTGAAGATTACTTTTATAGTTATTACTCCGTATCTCCACACAATAAGTTAGATATGGTAACACCACAGGTGCTATACAAATACACTTCGATTTGATTTGACAAGAAGTGTCTATCGGTAAGAATATAAGTCCTCTTATCTTCGAGTACATTGTCACTGATGCGCCTGACATACATTACTGCTTGTAACTTTGAGTTGAGTGACTAATTCACCAGTGCTTGCAAAGTTGGAGCTCACCCAAAATAACAAACGTAAATAGAATGGCTTGGTGATTAAGGCCATGGCCACACGAACATGGATCGTTTCAAAAACGCACATTTGCCCCCCTCCTGTGTCAAAAAAAGTCTCTAGCCTCAGGGTGATGTTTTAAAACTATTTCTATCCACACAAGTACGCATTCACAGGCTGTCATGCGCATGCCAAAGTAAAGGTGGCACTGCAGCCATGGACTGTTGAGGCCATTTTAACCAATCAGAAGCGCCAATGACGTCATTTCCGTAGACGCGCCATAACAAACATGGCGTTGTACAGGAGAAGACAAGTGTGGACTGCTAGCGAAGTAGCGTTACTTTTAAGTACTTTATTTCACAATGTCAGCAAAATGTATTGAAGATAAAAACTGAAAATGGATGAAACGTGTTCTTTCCTAAAATGTAGCATATGTCGATTATCACGACAATGCTGTGAACTGTAGTTTATTTTATCGATCAAGAAGGAACACCGTCGGTTGTGACGCTAAGATGAGTAAAATAATTATGTGTGTCTGTCAAATTGTCCTTGTTTAATTGCCTCTACAGTAGCTACGCAGCACAAGACAGGCGTATATAACAGGGAAGCTTTCAGTGTGCGTGCGAAGCATCTCAGTCAAACGCAATCACAATCTCCTCGCCATGCTGACATTCCCACGCCATTCTTCCAAAATAACATGCTTGTGAAAGTTTTCCCACCAGCTAGAGGTCGGATCGGGTTTGTCTCAAATCACCATCGTTGGCGGCGGCGGCGTCATATCCGTTTTAGAGAGCAAAACAGCAACAATAGCATCCTCCGAAGCCCACAATAGCGCCTTTGTTCGTCAATGTAAAGCGTAAGTAGGCGTAATCTTTACTCTAATAAACAAAAAGAGTAATTTCAGTATGCTTAAAAGCAGTGATGTTATGTTTGCCATTGCACACATTCAATTAGAATTATCTAATGTGGAAATAACGGCACATAATTGTTACGTCATTTGTCAGCAAGAAGCCAAAAGCTCCACGCTTGTGTTTAGGCCAGCAGAGAAGGCCTTGCTGATCCTGACTGCACACCATGGCTGTACATTTTTTTGCTTGAATTACCTTTTGCGTGCGGTGAGCTCCACATGACAATTTCTTTCTGTAGCCCACATAAAATAATTATTACGACATACGGTGACGATAATAAGTGACATCATGTCAGAAGATGACGGCTCCGGCATGCAGGCACATGCAGATAGCTTGTCAAACGTCTCAGCATTTCAATGTCCTCCACACCATTAAGAATATATCAAACAAGAAATCAACACTTACACTGCAGATAAATGAAATATAATTACGAAAAAAGATAAGATAGTCGCCGGTTGGCAGAAGCAAGGTGCGTGTGCCCACCATGTATGCTTCTTCCAGACATGGTCAAGACTCGTGTAAAAATAGCCTCCATTAACATTTAACAGCATTTTTAGAATGTCACTAGAATGTAAGTCACATTAGCCTTTCAGAGGAGAGAGGAGAACGGATGAAATGAGTAACAGTATTAATCGTATGCTCCTGCCAGACGCTGCCTCAGAGGTCGGTCAAATCCTTCAAACGCCACAACACAACAAATTCCTTCATTTTGAATCCTGTCAGGAGAAAAAATGCCTTACAATGTTAATTCACGTCCCCCAGGGAACACATTTATGGTAACACACACAAGCAGGAGTCCAATTTATGTCTTAAATTGATTTTTTTCTCTGATTATGTTTACTATTGGGTAGCACGAGTGTAAAGGTGACTATAGGGGTGTTATTTCATGTCTAGATGGCTCTAACAATGTCAAAAACTGTATTTAGAAGTTGGTAAACAGGTTTTCTCTGCTTTAACTATGAAAATATTCCATTTATGAATAAGGAATCCTACTTTACGGAAATGTACTTATTACAGTCCGGTCTGGAGTGTATGTCTTCCAAAGCATTTGTAAGCACAGCCCATAGGGGGGGGACCATAAATGTCATTTTTATTCATGAGGTGTCTTAATTTTTTCACATAACTGTAACTGACAAGACCAGTTCATTGATTTTATCTCGTCATTGAGCTTCACTTGGAGACACTCATATCCATGTTACATAGTCACATCATGCTTGCAGGTGAATGGTCGCCTTGTAATGTGTGAAATTAATTAAGGGAGAACATTTTAATTAACAGGTGGGGAGCGTGGCATGACACTGCCGTGGCCTTTGTGGCATCCAGCCACATGTCACGCGTCCAAAAAGACATGTACTTGAACACATTACATGAGCACAATCAGTTTTAATTACAGTACATAATACTCCTCTGCTCTTTGTGCATAGAATTGTTGAAAAATAGAAGTCCTTACAAGAATTTGCTTTACTTTGAACTTGCGTTACACTCCGTATTTACAATCCAGTGAATAGCATTGCCTTCATTGGATCAATGATGGAAAATAATGATAAGTTTGGTGTTCACGAAAGCATTGAGGTACCATGTGACAGGCAAGAAACTGCTCCAGACTTTTGCCAAGCCTGTTTCTCAACTGCAGTCATCCACGCTTGAGGTGTAACTAAGACAGCCCCGGGATTAACAATTTCATGCATTTAGAAGCCGCATGTGGAACTGCAGCGGAACACCTGAGGTACAGTACATTAAATATGAACGCTTATGGACTAAATGCTCTGGGTGATTCATTTCAGGAATGTGCTGTGGCATTAATGCATTTTAGTTAATTGAGTTGCAGAAATACTGAAAGGCAGATGTGCCTGCAGATTTAACGATAAAGGAGGAAATAGATGGTCTGGCTTGTAAGGCTGGCTGGGACATCTGGGACATCTTAGGACATCTGGTGGAGCGGAGGAAAATGACAGCTGTGGAATGTCGTTCATATCGGTGGTACATTATTGATATTTTCTTTCTGGAGAATGTGTGTCGAACAAAACTCTATTCACCAGGCTAAAAATTGAAGTCACCACGTTCTCATGAAAATTTAGCTGGACATTGTAATATTGTACCACATAAATTGACATTATTCCTGCAACGGTCCACTATTTTAAATGGCGGTCCACTATGAGGCAAAACTGACTTTTTAATGAGCATTTGTGTTTATGACCACCAAACATGAGAAAAATCATCTCCCTCACTTTTCACACTCAATGTTGAGAGAAGGGCCGCTCAAACGGTTATATTTGAAGTTATGGGTTTTCATGATGTGCAGGTTTCGCTACACATCTTCAAATGAAGCATAGAGCTTTGCCAACTATCCATCAGTTAGCTACAAATGTGAGAACTGTTAAGTTGAATTATTGTGTGCTTGGTCCACGAATAAGCTAACCAAGTATGATGTTGCTGTTAAATTATGACTGTCATGTTCGTGCTGTAGCTCACATACCTTTGCTAGCTAGTGCTAGCTAGTGTTGCTTTGTGCCATCCTGCCATGTCTCCTGTGCCATCGCTAGCTCGCTTGCGTGTTAGCTTGTAAATCAATATTTAGTTCATTTGCAGCAATATGTTTTAACAAGGATACAAAAACGCTACAGTACAGCAGAACGGTGCCAGGACGAAAAGGCGCGGTCGCAGGAGTGAAATATGCGTGAGTGACTTGTGTCCGACCTGTAGGTTGACCATTAACATTCAAACGAAACGTTTTTGAGCGTGTTTAAATAAGAGAGAAATGTGAGAACGTGTTATTGCCTGTCTGAGAAAATTGTCTAAAGTGTATGGTGAGGGGTTTTACAGCCTTAAAACATATATAATAATTGTACAAAAATGAAGCTGGCTGCTTTGCGGATTTCACTTATTGCGGGCTATTTTGGGAACCTATCCCCACTTGATAAATGAGGGAACACTGTAAGACTGTACTGTTTTTCTTGTAAACTTGCACATTTATTGTCATAATATTTTCATTTCGTTCTGGTAATATTAATATATACACACACTTGTGCTTCCTGTTCTGGCTAAATTATTTGCTCTGTTGCTTAAATGTATGCCCTACTTATTTTTTTCAAAAGTTTTTGATTTGATATATTTGGTTTGGTATATAATTTTTTTATTATTACCAAGGTCATTAACTAACTTTCCTGAGGTTGTTTTTTTATTTTATTTTATCCCACGGTGGAAGTCTTTTGCCTTCTAATCCTAAATGTTGATGTTACATGTACATATTATTGGTGGGATTTGCCAGTCGTGGGCAGAAGTACACAGCGATGGACTTAAGAAGGGTGCTTTTTGTAATTTTCTGTGCATTTAACAAATGTACATTAATTTGGCTAATTAAGTTAAGGTAATTTTCGAGTGTAATTCTATTCCACATTATGTATATAGAAGAAGTAGAGTTGATTGAAGAGGATGGCTTGGTCTGTGGAGCTCTTGTTGTCTGTCCCAACACTTACTTAAGACATGTTGTTGTTCGTATGCTTGTGAGTAAGTATGTTGAGTAATATTCATCTTTACCAATACCTTGGCTATACTTCCAATACTGTTTAGCGATATCAAATGGCTTTTGGTTGCCTGTGTTCAGTTGTAGTTAAAATAATGGGCAATATAGTTGCAGTGTCACTAATGTCAACATAAAACGGAGCTGAGGACATTTCCACAATTGCACATTTATCAGTTTAATTTTAGACCATTATCTCCGCATGGGCTGGCTTTATATGAATGCAGATTTTATTTCCGTTCTTATTATTATTTATATTGCCTTTAGTAAACAAAGACTAATAACTATTAATAACTAGAGAGGCATAGTTCCCTACATCATGTGATTCACACCAAAATAAGAAAACGACATTTTTTGGATCAGTCTTTGATATTTTGTAGAACCTGTTGGAAACTTGTTCTGTATTTCTGCTCTGACCATTTTTTGTGGAGTTATATGCACAAATGCCGAAAATGGCCCTATCTGGCGATGTTAAAGAATCCTTAAAAAATTCCTGGATCCTGATCCAGATCCGGATCACCCCCAAAATGTAATCAGTTCTTCCATATGCCATTTGCCACAATTCCTGAAAATTTCATCCGAATCCATTCACAACTTTTCCAAGTTATTTTGTACACAAACAGATAGATAAATGCCGGCAAAAACATAACCTCCGCGCTGCGCTTGTGCTTTATGCTGTGCTTGGCGGAGATAGTAACAAAGTTGCTGGTTGGGTCTTTATTTCTCAAAGTCAATTGGATGACAATCTGCATTGTTTTTCAGCACAATCAGAAGCAACCACCATGAATGCCACTTGCTGTATACTTTCTTATGTTATTTACTGACTGGCTTGAGCAAAAAGACTATATAACGTGCATTTGTGTTGAGTAGAAAATGCGATACATAACTGGTCACTTTTGAATTACACATTTTATTATATGGAATGGGCAGCTATTTTGTTGCCGCCACAGTGTTGGCAGAGGTGGATAATTAATGAAGTCAAGGCTGTTATGCCATGTGAATAACTGTGCACGGCTGCTCACACCTATCGGAGATGCCCTGTTGGTTCAGGTCGAATGTCACCTACCTGCAGGCAACAAAAATGACATCACTAACCCCATATCATCCGTGTTATTGTCTAACTTCCACTCTTTCTTTGTACATTTACAGTACATCCATGGCTGAGAGATTAAAGGAGGCATACTATGCACTTTATTCAGAGATGATGAAATGTTTCGGTCAAAATACTCCAAGAATAAAAAATCGGACCGAACTTTAAATCTCATGTAAATATCCCTGTCTGGAGCAGCATCCGACAACAATGCAGCTCTTTTGGCTTTGACACAATACTGATTCTGGGTAGTCGTTTTCAAGAGAAGACAATGTTGCATCTTCATTAAAGAAATTCGGTATCAGGGCCGTCTAATTTCACTCGATTTTAAAATCTGAATGACTTGCTGAAAGATATATTCTGATATAAACAGCATAGGCAGTAATTTCACACTTAAGTTCAAACTTTTTTTTTCATTGTCATTTCCTGTGAGGATGGCCGAACTGAAAAAATCTTTGCACTGATTCCAAAGTTTTTCCCTATTTTGGCACTATCCTAAACACAGAGCTTGGCCATGATTACAGATGTGTTTGCTGACACCACGGGTTTAAAACTCGTGAAAAAAACGAGTTATGATAGCAAGACAAACTAGCTGTCGCTAATGTCCAAACTTCGTAGTTACTGACCACCAACAACAAAATCGGTAGAAGCATTTGACAAGACAGCGCTGTAAACTGCTCGGGTTGTGTCGGTCACTGCCAGTGAACAAGGCTGACAGATTGTTTCCCTGTTTGCCATCACTGGATCACATGAATCACCAACTTCACACAGATCATTCAAAAATAATGACATCATAAAGTTTTACAGACCACTTCCACACATACACAGGACACATATAGCTGAATAATAAACAATACATATAGCAACTTCTGATCAATCCATGTCAATTTCAGACTAAAAATAATGTACCAATTTAAGGCCAACCATTTCCGGTTAAACCACACCCATTTTCGGTTAAACCACACCCACTTCCGGTTTATGTCCCGCCCACTCCGAGTACTGATATTGATACAGATCATTTAGATGGGTGAACAGATACAGATACAGATAGTGGTGTAGTCGGTCATCCATAATGATAACATGAAGCACTTTACAAAACACATTAAGGAAGTGAAGAATCATATTGCATCACTTCGGACACAAATGGATGAGCTGGAAGGAAAAGCGGATGCCTTAAAGAAGAAAAAATGATGAAAAGGACTGCATCAGATCTCAAATGATGTGCAGAATTGATGATTTGGAACAGTGTATGTGCATGAACAATGTGATTGTGACTGGGCTTCACATTACACGCGGCCCTTATGCCAGTGAGGCTGATAACAGAGGAGAACAAGTTGATGTTGCTTCAACTGAGAAACAGGTGGCCAACTTTCTGCAATCAAAGGGGGTGGCTGTGGATGTCAACAACATGCATACACGCATTCCAATGTCTGGCAGAAATAACAACACTGCACCTGTCATCATCATGAAATTCACCAACAAAAAAACAAGGTGGCATCGCTGAGGCAGAGAAGCAAGCTGAAAAGTACAAACGTCTATGTCAATGAGCATCTGACAAAATGCCGAAATCACGCCACTTCAAGAAGCAGGTGAAAATTCAACGTACTTGGAGCGACAGACATGTTGAATTGTGCAAATGCAACCACCTGATGTTCTTTAATGTACCATAACTTGATAAGCATGTCTGAAACAAATAAAACCACGCCATACTGTACCATGGTTGGGCAGGCACACCAGAGACCCAAATATGTGTGTACAAGCAAACTAGCTATTAGTGTGTAGTTTATTTCTTGTGCCTTTTGTAATATATTCCTAGTCTGAAGAGACCCAGGAACCATCTCGACTAATTTCCCTTGTTCTCATGATAATGAAGGATGATGATTTGGACATGTCAATAAGAGTTTCAACACACTAACCCAAGCACATTTACAGTGCATGCTGGTGTACGCACAATGGATCAGGAGTTTCAGTGCCTGCAGCTTAACTGTAAGCTCAAATTATCTCCATGAGCATTGATTTTTAAATAAAGACACAGCCCATTTAACACATGCCCAATGTCATTACACTGCAGAAGAGTTGATTTTGTCAGTGATTCATCAGATGGCTGTCAGCCTTGCTTTAAATCACTGTACTATAAATGTATAGCACTATTGCTAGTGAGCAGCTCACATGAACACCTCGAAATGAAAGACGCAGCAAGTGTTAGGTAAATGCATTCGGAGGCTACCATCGCATAGTCATTACTAGTATGACAATGGACATGAGACACAATGAATGGACAGACTACTTAATGGAGGAGTACCAGACAACTTTATATCGACCTCGGATCATAACATTGTGGAATTGTTCCAGGCAGTAACAGGTGGATGTCAACATGGCTAACAGTCAGCTATTTGTAGCCAGGAGTAAACATGTACAGTGCATGTGTAAGATTTTTACCAAAGAGTGTATGTCATGGCATGGCATCAACTTGAGAGTTGTACTTTTACTCAGATCTCAGTCTTCAGAGAGCGTTCTACGTGTAGCTTTCATGGTACAGAGAAATTCATGATATCAGTCATCAAAAGTTATTATCAGTAAGTTATGGAGGTAGTAGTACAGTCCAGAATGCGTTCGGCTTGCCAAATTTACATAAATGTTCGATCACTACCAGTGTATGCTCTATGTTTGCAAGTTTTCTCCCCGGACAAAACCCACAATGTCGACAAAACGTTCTGCACCGTCAAAGGCACCTGCGGTCGCACCCAAAAGGCAGAGGAAGATGCTAACCATCGCACAAAAAGTTGGACTTCTGGACATGCTGAATGAAGGTAGAAATTATGCGGTTGCAGGGCGCCATTACGTTTTATTGATGGTGGCATGACGGTTTTAAGAAACTTCATTCTATAATAGTGTACTTATTTTTTAAATTCTACAAGGGTTTGAACTTTGAGAGTGTTTAAACAAGAAAGAAATGTGAGAAAATGTGTGCGGTGAGGGGTTTTACAGCCTCAAAACATATATCCATCCATCCATTTTCTATACCGCTCCTCATTAGGGTCGCGGGGGTATGCTGGAGCCTATCTCAGCTGACTTCGGGCAAGAGGCGGGGTACACCCTGGACTGGTCGCCAGCCAATCGCAGGGCACAAATAGACAAACAATCATTCACACTCACATTCATACCTATGGACAATTTTAGAGTCTCCAATTAACCTAACATGAATGTTTTTGGAATGTGGGAGGAAACCGGAATACCCGGAGAAAACCCACACACGCACGGGGAGAACATGCAAACTCCACACAGAAATGCCCAAGGGAGAATCAAACCCAGGTCTTCCCGATCTCCAGACTGTGACTGTGTGGCCACCATGCTAAACACTAGACCACCGTGCGGCCCCAAAACATATATAATAATTGGGAAAAAAAATAAAGCTACTACTTTCATCTAGTGTGGGTTATTTTTACAAACGTAACCCCGTGATAAACAAGGGACCACTGTAAGGTGCACAATGCAGTGAGTGACAGATTATAAGACTATGCCTGACTGTACCAAATCGATGTGATCTTCATTTAAGTGGTGTTCTTATTCATTTTTAATCTACTTTAATATTTTTTTTTCCATTTGGCCTTTTTCCTTTCCTGGTCCAATAAAACCAAATTATCATTTGGAAAAAAAAGGCCTCTTGCAGATGCTCTTGTTTACAAATGAGTTTGCTGTGTTCATCTCTAAAACAAATGCTACTTTTCTGTTTTTGTCTCCACCTTGGTCTCCCACCTCCTATTTCTGTAATCATTTAACCCCAGAGCATTTTCAAGCATCGTTAAAGCTGGTATCTCTTGCAAGCTTGGAAGAGTCACTAGCTTGCAAGTGTCCATGCCTCCCTCCATTTCCTGCTCTGTCCTTCTCAAATAAAAGCAATAATATTGAAAATGGATGGAGAGCAACTCACAATGTACAGTGGAACCTTGGCTGAATTCTTTCCAGGAGATTCCATTCTAACCGAAACAGATGTTAAGTAAATCCATTTTTCCCCACAAGAAATAATGTAAATCCAATTAATCCGTTCCGGAAAAACAAAAATGTTACCGCAAAGCACATTTTTATAGTTTTACAATGATAGTTTTACATACAGAAAACAGGTCAGAGTGGTCATGCCAAACCAATGTCATGTCTATACAGAAGACACCTGGTGGCATACGTTGGAGTGGTCTACAACCATACACTTGTAGTTAATAAATTAGATGTCAAAAGCATGTATCAGCATAGTTGATTAATTATAAGTTAATTACAAAAAAATGAAGTGCCCAATCACATGGATGTGTTTCTGTTTCTTCCTGCAGTAAATACAGCCATTGGGTACCAAAACAAGACATTAGTGCTGCTTGGCAACCAACACATTACTTATTTAATTGTCCTTGCAAATTTAACTGAATTAATGTTGAAAGAGGAATACAGGGACACTGCAGGCACTTTAATCACTCACCATTTGATTGGTATTCTCTTTTTAACCCAGACTATAGCGAGGACAATGTACAAGACTAAACAGATCAATTTAGACCGCCCTTCCCCGCCCGTCTCAACTCACCAAACTCATTTATTACTTGTTGCTACATTATTTAGAACACAAGCAGGCGCTCGAGGCGTGTGAGGGGAAAAGGCTACAAGGGGAAGCAATTTCTAACTCAGCTTATAAATCCAGTTTAGAGATACAGACTTTTTTGGTCTCGATGCTACAGTAGAACAAGCAGACAGGAAGTGTTAAAAGTTTACATGACAGATACAGTCATGGCCAAAAATATTGGCATGCCAAAGATGCCAATGTTTTTGTCCATGCTTGTGCATTCCAATGTTTTGGGCCATGACTGTACAAATGCTTTGAAAACTTACTAAAAAGTAAATCTTGACGGTATTCGTCATAAAATGTGAAAAATAAATGAAATAATTGAAAACATAAGACCCTTCTTTTCACTAGCAATGGTTGGGTCGTATTATTAATATAAAAATGATATGTGTGATGAGTAATAATAATCAATTTATTGATTGATTGTTGTACCCTTCGGAATTAGAAGGAAAAGTGAAAGATGATGTAAACACTTGTTTTTATGAGACTGACATCTAAAAGAATCTGCAGTTCAGCTCATAACCTTTTAGCTGGAAAAACAGACCGCCAGAGAAAGAGCCATTAGGCGCAGTGGCGATTTTAGCCTTGGGCCACATGGGCAGTTGCCCAGGGTGGCATTCACAAGGGGCCCCGCAAGGAAGAGGGAGGGAAAAAAGACTCACATTTATTCATGCTCAGCACTCATTTGGTGCCCTTTACAGGCTGGATACCGGTGCCCACAATACGACTCACGTGAAGTGGATAAAACCATACTGAGTCTCAAACGTATTGTCGCGTGATTAAGTCGCACTAGAGGCAACCTTGCAACTTGTTTTCAGGAAGTGTTTTTATTTGCTAATAGCAGCTTAGCAAACACTCACCCACACAGCACAAAAGAGCAAAGGGTCATCAAATCACACCACTCTCACTCACGGTGCGATCAGAACAAACACAAGGCATGCAAGCATACTTCCGATTCTTATGTGAAAGGCGAATAAAGCTGATGTAATCATTCTTTCCATGAGGCCTGGCGCCATTTCACAAACATGGGTTGGCTGTTATGTTTCTGGTGGGGATGATTGTTGCGTTGCCTTTTTGTTGCAACCACTTTCGGACTAATTCAGTTTTGCACCTTTTTCCGTCTTCATTTATACTGCGTTACCTTGCATTGCTCCTCACGAGGCAACACTCTTCTGCTGTGTGGATACGAGTGGCCCTGCGTCCCCCCCACAGAGACAAAAAGACTCTGTGACGGACAAAAGGGCTCAAGCAAGCCAAGTGAACCTTCTTCCTGCCTGTTCGGAGGTGAGAGAAGAGCAAAACAGACAAACATGCGCATATCAATATACGGAGGCCGGTACAATTATTTAGTTCATTTTCTTTTCTTCTGTGATTAATTAATTTCTTTATTATAGCGAGACAGTTTTTTTCTGATTGAAAATGTTCCTAAAAATATTACAAGAAAAACTAGAATGTAATAAATGCATACCCAAGGACTGTTGGGGATCTTATCAAGATAATTGTGTGCCTGTTCCTGAGAAAGAACTGTGCACACTCATATCACCTCCTTTGTTTGGTCAGTTCAATCTGTATTGTTATGGTAAATGTAGAGGTTGGACCCCTGCCGTATACAGTATTGAGCAAAAAGTATTACGTCTCACTGGCCCCGCTGTGCTATAGGTTCACTGCCACCTGTTACTTTGGCGTGCACTTGACAACCTGCACTCATTTTCACATTGAATAGAACACTTATGTGTGGCTTTATTTAGTAAAAACATGTTTCTACTATAAGCAAGTCGTTCAAATACTTGCTGGAAATTATTCAACCATTAAAAATTGCATTTATTTTCTAAAAGTACAAACAAAACACCTGCGGGAAGATGAAACACACGTAACAACATAGCCAAGCACATCAGCTTACAAAGTCTTAGCAGCAGACAAGCAGTGAATGAGACAGCAAGTGAGACGGACAGGCTGAAAGCTGTTATTAAGCCAATCTGTACATTTGCCTCAAGGCTATGATGACAAGCCAACGGTCCAGAGCTTACTGTTATACCACTAATTACACTAACTGCCTGGGGCCGCTAGCCCTCTGCCTGCATCTATAATCAAAGCCAAATCAAACTATTAACTGAACTAATGGCACAGTGGTATACAGTATGTTGTGGTGGCTCATGAGCTCCTGTAACTTCTGTTATGCGTGTCCTTCTTTTGTTCTTTGCTGTAAACAACGTGGGAGGATTTATGAGGTAGATAAGAGACATAGCCAAAGTGAGAAGCACCACAGAAATACACGGAAAAGTAAAGTGAACATGGTCAGAAGTATTGGGCCACAACTCTGAGGTGGTAAATTCAGTCCCATAACATGGAGCACTGAACCAGTAAATGTGTAAGAGAAGAATGTGTTGAGTGTGGTAATGTAATTAGATTTCACCTTTCAACAATGTCAGATTTGATCATTCTGTCATTCAAGACTCCTTCAAAGAAAGAAATATTGCAGTTGTGACATATCAATAGACCACTTTCAGCTTTACAGCCATAACAAGAATATAGCCTAATTTGTCTACGCACCAGTTTCCATTCAGAACGGTTGGTGTTGACTGGTGATATCTAGTATAACAAATTTAGTTGAGTCTTTCCTGTAGTTCCAGTGGACAAAAAATGTTATCGTCATCTTATCGAGGCGTTTTGGACAATTTTATGCTTTCAGCTTTGTGGGCACAGTTCCAGCACTGTGTCTCAGTCTACAAACAAAGGTACATAAAACACAATCGGATGTTTTCAGTGTTACAGGTACAAGAATGGATCGGAGCTCAAGTGTTAATGGAGCAACAAAAAATACAAAACAAGTCAGGACGACTGTTGCATAACGTCTCATACACTGCTCTCCTGACCACCCTTCTTCTGTGGTTTTTCACTTATTCCACTGTAGTTTTCCACTTAAATCTCTAATCTAAATGCAATAAATTACCAAACTTTCCCATTGAGACAGAGTTTTTTCCAGGGCCACCTTTGGGGTTCAGGTTCCAAATGAGAACGCTGTCACGTGGCTCAAGGTTTCTGCCGTGCACTCTATTGCCATAGTGCACTTTGCCACGAGTTGCCGTCTTCTCATCCGTCTTGCCCGCATTCTGGTATGCATCTTGCATTCTCCTTTTAGCCACCAGTTGAATCTCTCCACTTGCCCGTTCCTTTGTGGATGATAGGGTGTTGCGTAAGAGCCCTGAATGTCAGGGAATGTCTTCAGCCTTGTGATTAGTCTGTTCTTAAACTACAGTATTTCATCTTGCAGTTAACTTGGGTTACAAACTTGAATGGGAAATCATTAAAAAAATTTTTGTCAGTAACAGTTTTAGATGTTTTATTCTTTGTCACATAGACTTCTGCAAACTTGTTAAAGCGATCCATGACCACCAGGATGTACTCATATCCATGCTTGCATTTACCCAAATGAAGAAAGTCAATTGAAACAATCTGAAATAGATAAGTGGCGTGGGCTGGGGTCAAAGACGCATGGGTTGGCTTACTAGACTTCTTGTCCTTGAGGCACTTGCATTTTTCGGTGACATAATGCTCGACATCCTTGCGCATCTGTGGTCAATAAAACCTAAAATACTGAATAAGGTCAAGTGTCCAAGTTCTTGCCGCAGTTCTTTGGAAAGCTTTGGGGAGCAGCAACTTCTTGGTGGGGGGGTTTTTCGTCGCATGATGCCATGTTTGTCCACGTGAATTTAGTTCCACTGTTTGAGCAGTTGGAGCAGTGTGACGACAGGTGGAGCCTCGTCTTTTGTCTCTGCCCGATTCTGCCTGCGGTTCCGTAGCTTGTACTGTGACCTGGGCATCCTCTTTCTGAACTATTGTATTTCTGCCTGGTAGAATCCAGTCCCTGAGTCTTTCTTCAGTTCCAGAGAATCAATGTGGATCACTCTGACGCCTCAACATGGATGCTGAATTTCAATCGTCACACTATTCATGGATGCACTGATTTCTTCTTGACTTGCCTCCATCTCCTCATGTTTTCCTCCATATCCAGTGACATTCAGGACAGTCCATCCGCATCAAAATTATTTATCCCTGGAAACGTTCAGAAACGGCCCAAAAACTATAGCTTCCTGGAGTGAAGATAGTACTCATTCCGAAGCGAGTGTGGGATCCATACGCACACTTGTAAGGCAACCTGCGATGCATCACAGTAAAGCACGCCCACACTCCGACTCCATGTGGGACAACTTAACATCATGCATTTTGTAACATTGGTGAACTAACCTGACATGCTCATCAAAACTGCTGTTACGGTCCAGATTGTCAATCTAGGGAGGGGAGGCAAGCAGTGCTCCATGCTCCTATGAAACTCGGCAAGTGCAGAGCTCAGGCTAAGGCGGCTGCGTACCCACTTGTAGAGTCCCCAAGGCGTATGAATGCTGTCAGTGGGGGCTTTTTCATCAGGGATACCTTGGTGGTAGACAAAAACCATGAGCTTCCGCCCAAAATATCCTTCATATCCTGAATCATTCGTACAGAATGCCGGTCTGGCACTGAATTGCAGCTGAGCTTCTTGCAGTCGCAACAGAGCCGTAAACTGCCATCTTTCTTGTGGACAATGGCAACACATAAAGGGACCACGATGGTGTAATCCAACCTCTATTCAGCCAGTCTTGCAGGTACTGTTTGACTTTGTTTTATATATATATATATATATATATATATATATATATATATATATATATATATATACACACACACATACATACATACATACATACACATACATGCATACATATATACATATTTGTGTGTCTGCCAGAGGATATGTTAGTCTTAAGTTATCATATTACAAAAAATAATAAAACAGAGGCTTGCTCTTATCACATTGTGCGATATGGTTTACGAAGAAATGCCGTAGGCTGGTTTGGTTGCATTGTGTTGTTTAATCAGTGCTCTTATTCAAAAGGATTGTGTGTGTGAACATATTGTTGGATTGTGTCAGGGCTTATCGAAGCTCGTCTCATCTGTATTCATGGTGAATCTGAGGTAAATGTGCCTGAGATGTGTGGTGTTGACAGTCGGATTAGAAGTGTGTTTATGTGCTGCTGTCAATGACAAGAAAAGGTAAGATTGATTTATTGTATGGATGTGACTTTTTAAAATAATATTTCAACGATCAATAATGTTGCTTTCTTTGCGTTAAGAAGACACATTTAAGTACAGAGACTCTTGGAATGTTTGCTTGTCGTATCTGATATTTTTATGGCATCTTAACAAGGTCTGTTAGGGCGCAATCACATGAAGCAATTTGTCTCCACCTCCAACAGGATAAGTAGTACAAAATGGATGATGTTAGTGCTTTATCCATTTTTTCTAACTCTAACCCTACACACAAACAATATTGCACAAATGCCTAGAATGCAGGTAAGTAGCTCCATACTGGTACAGAAATGGAAGTCACAATATTGGGCAGCAACAACGTAAACAAACATCAGAAATTAGCATAGACAAGACTGAGCTCCTCATACAAGAAATATATATTGAGAGGCTCACTGTCCACTGACCTTCAGCAACTGGTTTTCCAAGAGTAAATATGTATTAGTCTATGCACCCCGTGCATTCACTGTTGTTACAGAGCAATTATGCTGGCAGGTGTCCAATTCATTGTGTACGTATGATGAAAGCCTGATTCTGAATAATGGTACAAAAGGTTTTTGGAAATTTCCTTAATTTATCAGTCAATACTTAAGCAAAAATCATTTAATCATCATGATTCCAAGAATTCTGTACATAGTCCCAAAAGAAAATGTCCTTAGGGTACATCAAAATAGTGTTCCCTCGCTACATCACGGTTCACCTTTGACGGATTCGCTGTTTTGCAGGGTTTTTTAAGTGCAATTAATTTTTTTGTAAGTGTTTTTTTTTTTTTTTTAACAGCATATGAACACGCATTGAGTTCTGCGTCCTTGTGGTGTATTACAGCGATCTATCGGCGCTCTGTTGCATGTCTGTTATTGTATTTACTACTGCTACCAGTAGAGGGTGTTGTGTACTCATGTTGGAGACGTGTGCAGCTCCATCGAGTCTGTGGGTTTACGTGCCTGTACGAGCAATTAGGAACCTACAGCAGACAATAGCCGGCTAAATATAGAGCCACAACAGGCTGTATTGGCTAATGGAGAACCCTCACATTGTGTTCTGCATCCTAATTGGCTGTAGACTATTGTCAATCAACCTCCTTCGCCCCGTCACTAGCAAACTGCATGAGCTGTATGCTAATAAACAATAGAAGAAGAAGCTAAACCAACTAAATGAATCTTTGGTTAAAGGAGTAGGATGAGCAGGAGCAATAT
Organism: Dunckerocampus dactyliophorus; assembly: GCF_027744805.1. Classification (NCBI taxonomy): domain Eukaryota; kingdom Metazoa; phylum Chordata; class Actinopteri; order Syngnathiformes; family Syngnathidae; genus Dunckerocampus; species Dunckerocampus dactyliophorus. The sequence goes on from NC_072824.1 coordinate 18,185,411, forward strand.
GTTTTAACAAGGATACAAAAACGCTACAGCCGAATGGCGCCAGGACGAAGCATGGTCAGAGCAGTGACATGGTCACTTAACTTATTGTGTCCAATCTAGTAGATTGATCATTAAAATTCAAACAAAATTTGAACTTTCAGAGTGTTTAAAATGTGAGAAAATGTTATTGCCTGTCTGAGAAAAGTGTGTAAAGTGTATTGTGAGGGGTTTTACAGCCTTAAAACATATATACGATAATTGTAAACAAAGCTGGCTACTTCATGGATTTCACTTTTTGCGGGCTATTTTGGGAACCGATCCCCCGCGATAAAAAAGCGGAACACTTTATTCAGTCATATGTGCAGCCAGAGCCAAATTGAGTGCCTTCTTATTTTTTGTGGCAAATGTGAGTCGTGTAAGGATGACTCATGATGGAAAAAACATTATTAAGAACCACCTGGACCAAAGCGGTTTGCAGTCATAATTCATCTCTAAATTGTCTGCACGTGTGAATGTGAGTGTGATTGACTGGTGACCAGTTCAGGCTGTAGTTCACCTGGTACTCCGGACAGGTTAAGCAGTAGATCAGAATAAATGTAATAATAAAGCGACAGGTTGATGGTGCTACCAATACAGGCATGGGGAGCAGCCATCCCTTCACTAATTTGCAGTGATGAATAGTCACACACGTGTCTCTAATTAATAAGGAACAAATTGATGATGTTCCACATGGCAATAAGCATGAATTGCAGGTACATCACTTCCCAATAAGAAAGCAGTTGAAGCCAATTCTGGTGAAGTTATCTTTCAACACTTCACAATGTTTGACGTCAACCAGCTGTTTTGTAAACATGAATTAGCTTCTGCTTAATATGCATTATTTACAGTTCTAATTTCCATTCATTTGCATATGGGTGCTTAATGAAATAAGATTTTCAATATACAGCCGCACTTCTAGATGACTGAGCAGTACACTAAGTGAATGGGATCAGGGCCGCTCATACACACTGCCCATTGAGCTGGAATGATGTGGAGAACATTACATCTGTCAAGCCGCACAAAGCAGCCGTACACTTTAAACAGAGTGGAAAGATAATATAGTGAAGCCTATCACACGCCCTGTTGAAAATAATTAATCCAGTGTGCATGCTTTGAGAAGCACGAGAACCACAAGGCACATTAAACCATTTTGTTGTCTACCTGAATGTTTGGTTGCAATGACCGTTGTGAGAGGGAGAGAGCGTGCACATCTATGATTATTCTGTATGTGTAATTATATTGTGTGTAAGCTTGCATGGTTGTTTGTTAGCATGTGCCAGGTGTCTCTTTCTTTGTCTGCATGTGTGTGTCTGTCTGGTCCCTAAACTGCCTCATGTGCTGCACATTCCAAAGTAAAGCATGTACAAATAGTAAAGAAGAAAGCAAGAGAGAGAGAAAGAAAAGGTATATAAGCTGGTAAAAAGGAATAATTAGTGGATCGGGAGGAATGTTTCCATTTTTGTAGACCAACAACTCTACAATTTTAACACAACTCTCATTTGGAATGCAACAAGGCATTCATTTGGGGAAACCTAGAGAGAAACTGGGTCACATGTGAGCGATTCAATTAATGCTGCCAAAACAAAAAAAAAGCCATTTCAAAGCATAAAGAGGGAGAATGAGTGAGAGAAAGAGAAAGAGGGATGGAAATGATGTGAAAGCAGAGATAAAATGAGGAAAAAAAATACAAGTGAGACAAGAACATTTGCTCCAGAGTGTGTGTAGGAAGATGTTACGCACGGATACAAATGCAAAGGGGGAGGAGAGATGGCAGACATGAACACACCTCTTGAATTTAAACTGAAGCGCCTCAATCAGGTCTTAACAAGTGGAGCAAGGTCATATTGTCCTTTTTACCCATTTACAGGTTTTGCCAATGCTTATACCCAAAAAGCGAATGCTATGACAAAAGCTTCAAAACCAAAACTTATTGTAATAATCGCTAAAGCACAATGGGCCTCATTCACGAACATCTTCTTAAAAGTCTTCTTAAGAAGTGTACTTAAGAAGGCGCGGGTTGGAAACTGCGCCACATTCACGACACGTTCTTAAGTAGGGATAATCGTTCGCACCGGTGATCTTAGGTTGATGAATGCCAACTGCGATGCACGTGCATGTGAGGCCTAATTTGCATAGGTCACCACCTATTATTTCCTTTATAAGGTAAAAAATGTGCCGTGCGCATCAGGCAGCTGGAGGCGGAGATGGCAACGCGCAAGGGCAAGACTGAGAAGCAGCTGGACAACAAATGAAAGAAAAACTTCAATTCTGCTGAAATAGAGGTGCTTTTACAAGGAGTGAGCGAACACAAGACCACCTTATTTTCACGTGTATCCACCGGTCATCAGGCCATCCAAAAAGAGTCGGCATGGAGCACCATTGCAGGAAACATAAATGCCGTTTCCACGGAGAAACGCGCCACGGCAGAGGTTAAAAAGAAGTGGTTTGACTTAAAATCAGAGTAAAAAAAAAAGATTAGACTGCACCGGAGGGATCTGGAGGAAACGGGAGGCGGGCCATCAATCAGAAACCAAACCATTTCGGAAACTCTAGAAAATATTTACACAATCATGATAAAAAAAAAAAAAAAATACATAGTTTGTGTGTGACAATTTATTGTTTCTGTGGTTACATTTGATTAGACGCTGCCTAATTAATACAGCAGCCTCGTGCTCTGGCTCAAGACGTGGCTGGGGGCGCATGTCTTTATCTGGGGGTGCTACGTGCACAATAGGCACACCACGTTTCATTGCGATGATATTCTGATGATCCTGCACACCTGCAAGAACAGAGAGGGAAGCCTGAAGCGGGACATCAAATATTCGTGGCTTTCATCAAATAAATCTACATGGTCCCTATAAATTCTCTCTCTGCGCAGCGCACGTCCAGCCAGGTATTTTTTTTTTGATGAATTGGGATTTGAATATATATTTATCGATGGAGTATATTTTAGTTGTTGTGATGATAAATAATTGTTGGGATATTTTATTTGCACTACATTTTTTGGGATCAGGTTGCAAAATCCATCATGAGGGCGATTGCGCATTGGAAGTGCAAGCTTTGCTTGTGCGTAAGAGTCCTCCTGAGCGTTCGTAGAATTTGTTCTTAGATCTAAGAACTGTGAGTTAAGAACACGTTTCGTGAATGCCAAAAATCTTCGTAAGAAGGCTTTAAGAACACATTTGTGCGTAAGAACGTTTCGTGAATGAAGCCCAATGTGACAATATGCGAAACACATTTTCTGGTTTGCACTTTGCTTGCAAATCTTCAACACAGTTGTTGCAGAACATGATACATGGTTTCCTACATTAGACACTTAACTCAAAGATAAAATACCTTGTTTTGTCTTTAATCATCACACACTAAATATTACTGTAAACTACAGTACTGTAAACGCGTTTTCATTGTTTTGATTTGTTTTTTTAAATTTGAAATGTAAAGTACTCTCTTTCTTTAGGTCTTTGTAATAAAACTTTTGCTGCTAAAAACTGTAACTTTCAGCTTTATATCATGCTGTTTGATGGTTGAATACGGCCTATTATTAAAAAGAATATACATATTCCAGCAAATTTAACTTATTTTTTACTTGATTTAACCTAAAAACGACTAAATGAACTTATAAGGGAGGCATTAAGAAGACGCATTGTAATTGCGATATGTAGTATTCGCTACTGGTCACTAGGTGTCAGCAATGTTACGTTAATGTTTGGTGAAATATACCATAAATATACCATAACAACAGGCTTTTATTGTAAGTCTGAATTATTTGATAACAGGGACAATAATAATCACGGTCAAAATAATAACATGGGCTACTGTTCACACCTACGAGCAAGAACTCTGAATCCCCGATGTTCAGAACACTTATTTATGTCTTATGGCTATTTATGACTATATTTTGTAATACAAGTGTAAAAGCGACTATATTGGTGTTATTTCATGTCTAGAGGGCTCTAATAATGTAAAAACCCATATTTAGAAGGTTATAAACAGGGTTTTAACTACATTTGTTCATGTGGTGCACACAGAATGATGGTTGCAGGGTTGTTCATTCATCATTTATAGGTACATTTATAGGTACATTGCTTTGTTTTCCTGCATGTAAAATTGTAATTATTCTTTGTACAATGTGTCTTGTGTTAATATGTGTGGGTGTCTGGAACGTATTCATTGGATTTGCATTCTTTCTTATGGGGAAAATTAGGTTTTTGTACGTTTTGGTTTTTTGTCTGACCTTCTGGAACAGATTAATGCCGGAAACTGAGGTTCCACTGTATGTGCCCTGTGACTGACTCGTGAAAAATGTCTTATATCCTGTTCAGCTCCATCATTATGGAGTACTGTGTGTAGACTAATAATGAACAAATCAATTGGAACTATTTGAAGCTTCTAAAGAGTTACATACAATTCTAATAGGTTGAGCCAAAGAACTTGTGACCAAGTGTCAGAGCTTTTCTTCAAGTCACTCACACACGATTGACCTCCAGAGATACAACATGGCCCAGAGACCCACTACCCCACAAACTGAGTGGGCCGACAAGACTGGCCTATTGGACTATTTGTTCTATTTCGTCCACGTCAAATGGGAAAGCAACTTTCTCTAGCCACACTTTTTGTTATCCTCAGGAAATAGGTTCTTCCACCCTACCACAAAAGGTGTGTGATAATCATGTGTGTAGTTTTTGCATAACCCTAACTAGTTAAGCAAGGAACTACACCACCAACAAATGATGCTAAAAACAATACCTCTGTCTCTGTCTCTCAGTTTTTCTTACCTGTTTTTATCTTTTCTTTTCTTTTGTCATCTTATTTGGTTGCAGACGTTTATGGTAAGACAGTTACACCATTTGTTCTAAAACACCCCCCCCCCCCCGTCTCTTTGCAGGACAGTCCATTAATCATGCAGTCTGATAGAAATGTGACTATCAATGCTCGGAATGGCGAGGGACAACTGACTGGTCAGCTCACCGTGGGTAAGGCACAAACAACCACACACACACACACAGAGTATGAAAAAAAAGCACATAAAAGCATATAGATCATTTCTCAAAGGACATTAAGTTATATTGCTTTGTTTTTGCTTGACTTCCTAAATGCATTTACCCCCCTGTGTTTACTAAACTAAATACTATCTGTTTCCATTAGGCTTTCTCACTGAGCCTGAAAGCAATTTTTTCTTTGACCGAGTCATTTTTATCAGCTCTAAATGGATTAGGGAGGGGCTATTGTTCTTCAGAGGACATAATCCCGAGCATATGTTGCATGTATGACATCTTCCTATAGAATTCAATAATTCAATAGAATTCAATAAGCATGCAAAGACTGAAAATCTGATATGAAAATTTGCATGTTGCATTACTTTGGTTGAAAAATGTGAGTGTGTGTGCGTGTGTGTGACTCATTTTCATTTATCCAGCAGTAGGGACAATGTTATGTGTTCAAATGTATTGGTTCTAATAGGAATTTACCAGGACACGTGTAAGGATTTTTTCTGGTAGACAAGTATATTAAATATCCAGTAGTATTCGAGAATGATTACTTAGAAATGTTAGCTTCCTGATGTCGTGTGGACAAGGTAAACAGAGATTGCTATGGTTTAACTAATTATGAGACTGCAACAACTAGATCCAGATTTATGACAGCCAAGTTATGATTAATGTGTTGTTTACGATCAAGCTGTGTGTGTGTGTGTGTGTGTAGTGGATGACCCTAGCAAATGGTGGAACATTGGTTAGCGTCCGCCCCGGTTAGTGTGTTTTTTGATTAACATTGAAAGTTTACACCAAAATTTTTTTTTAATCACAAAACATTCTGTTAGCATCCCTAGCTTTCTAATAAAACAGCAACCAGAACCGGAAGTCAGCTATGTCACCCATCAATAATGTCATCACAAAACGTGTTTTTATAGTTTTACAATAATACTTTTACATGCATAAAACAATTCTAAATTCACAGAAACATATGATGAATGAAAAGGTATAAATTCATATTTTAGATTACTGTGAATTCCGGTGTATTAGCCCCACAAGTGTATAATTTGCACAAAATGTAGAGGAAAAAACAGATTTGTAGGCCGCACCGGGCTATAAGCAGCAAATTTCACGTCATTTAAATGGCATGCACAAGTCCGTGAGGACCAGGCAGCTCTTTATTTGATAGGAGCCATTCATGAGCTATAAAAAAAACTCACGAGCTTGTCAAAACATTGGAAATTGCAGGAGGTCATTATTCAATATAACGGTCTGACTCTCGGTGTCATCTTCCAGAGAACACTAAACTCATCACACAGCAACTTAACACTCAAAAAGGTGTACCTAATAAATATACAAACATGTACCAATATGAGTTTAAAATGAAAAAAAGCGGCATAGAAAATGTATGGATGGATGGCACTGCAATGCTGCCTCTGTACACCAGAGGAGCCCAGAGGGAGGCTGACGTCATCGCAGTGCTCCGACAGGCATCAATGAATGCGTTGCTCAGATGCAATGCATTATGGGAAAATCTTATTTTTTCATTGTCTATTGGCACATGTTTGTATAATTCTCAGGTGTACCTTTTGAGTGTTAAGTGTGATGACTTTTGTGTTCTTTGTAAGATGAGTCAGACTGTTATTATATGATATTGTTTTAATGACCTCCTGTGATTTACAGTGGGTTGACAGGCTCGTTGTGAGGGCACAGATAGCTCGTGATTGGCACCAGCCAAAGAAAGAGTTATCGTTTCCTCACTGAATCGCGAGCGACACAGTATTTAACAATTAGTAGTAGTTCCGAAGTAAATGAGATGTCACAACATTATAAATTAGCCGCACCGCTGTATAAGCCGCAGGGTTCAAAGTTTAAGAAAAAAGTAGCGGATTATACGCCGGAAATTACAGGACTTTTACATTTAATGAAGACTCTTCAACACCACGTTCCTGTTTTAATTATTTCTTAAATTTAATAGAGTTTCTCACCCTCTTTATCATAATGCTGGCACTTGCAACTTTTCTTGGCTCCATTTTTGGTTACTGAGGTGAGAAACACTATTGAATCCAAGAAGAAACATTTGGCAAAACAGGAACGCGGTGAACGTCTTCAGTGAAGGTGAAAGTGACCTTAAATGTTCATTTATCCCTTTCATTCATTATTATTTTGTCTGTAGTTGTAAAACTACAAACATTTGTTTTGTGTTAACATTTTTGGCTTTCGGGAACAGATTAATTGGGTTTACGTTATTTGTTATGGGAAAAATTGATTCGGTTAGCATCTCTTTCAGTTAGAGTCCGGCTTTCTGGAACGAACTAATGACGCTAACTAAGGTTTCACTGTGTGCTGAAAGTGAACATCATTAAAATCTTGGATATTGATAGAAATATTTGAAACACAGGGTGTATTAATGGAAAAACTAAATTAAATAATGTGGGCTTAATGAGTATTTGCTTATTATCATGGGAAATAAAATTGATAAATAACCCCATTCAGTAGTATGAGTTGTGTAAAAAACTAGTTTTTGTACTGCCTATGTAAAGGGGTCTTTCGGTCTTTGACACATTTCACAGCTGACACTAGCAACTGTGGATTTTACCTCCCACACCTTGCCTGCTGTGCTGTTCGTTTGGTCTCTGTCAGAAAGCGAGGGTTACACTAGTCATAGCGATATGAGGTCTATGACTCCGAAAATGTAAAGAAATACGTGCAGCATATAAAGAGGTGAAGTGGCTTGTCACTGTGATACTCTCAAAGTGACTGCCTTTGTATCTTTGACACTTGGTTTTTATACCTTGAAAGCCTGGATTTTTTTTTGCCTTAACTTTGCCTCAACTTTCCTTAAAAGGAAAACTGCAGTTTTACTGGAATTTTGCCCATCATCCACAATCCTTATGTGAGACATAAACACACGTCTTTGTCTTTTCTGTGCGTTCTGAAGATATAAAAAGAGCTAAAATGACACAGCTAAGAATGCACGCAATGGGGAAACACTTGCTACAAAGCCTTCTGAAAAAAACTCCAAAAAGTGCTCAATTTACATATAATGTGACACGCATATAAACCAAGCTACAGCGACATTATTATTATTATGTTACGCCGATCAAACTACATTACTGGCATATTGACACCTTTCCATACCACACCGGCGAGCTACTAGCTAGCTAGCGACCAGCTTCACCACACACTCGCCCACAGCGTGTCAGCACCGTGCTCACAATGACTCGGCACTGCCAAAAGGTAACGCTACATAATGGAGCTGCCGCCGCCGCTGCTGTGTTATTTGTTTTTGAGTTTGGAAAAGTTAATTCTAGGTATAGGCATTCGTTTCCATGTTGCTATGTGAAATCAATGCGCCCAATAAGGAAATTCTGGTGATGCTTAAAAAGGACCAAAAGACGGAAGGTATGACATGTTCATGAATGTACCTGTTACTACATGGTTAAAGCATGTATATAAAACCATAAAACCTTGTTCGAGGTTTTTGGAGGTGTTTTAATAGCGGGCTTTGTCGGCGGCATAGGTGTCCCATTACGTGCAGTAATGTATTTTTATCTGTTCCCATATCTTTAGAAAGCACAGAAAAGAGAAAGACGTGTTCATGTCTCACATAAGGTTTGTGGATGATGGGCAAAATTTAAAAAAAAGGGCAGTTTTCCTTTAAGATTAATTTACCCCATAATACTTGCTAGGATTGTGGCTATTTGAATTGGAGGGGGAATCCCTTCTTGGGGGGTCTTGCTCCTATGTGGAGGTGTATCCCGGGGTCTTGTTCATGAGTGTGGGAAGGCTCAAGCGTGAGATCGACAGGGGCAGAATCGAATCTGCAGCAATGCGGTCGTTGTACCGGATCATCGTGGTGATGAGAACCAGAAGACAAAGCTCTTGATTTACCGGTTGATCTACGTTCCTACCCTCACCCCTGTGTCAGATCGTGGATACGAGTGGTTGAAATGAGTTTCCTCAGTAGGATGGCTGGACTCACCCTGCCATGAAGAGCTTGGTCATTCAGGAAGAGCTCAGTGTCAGTGGGGGTGACTCGAGCATCTCCTTTGCTTCCTGGACGCATCTTTGGTGAGGTGTTCCTGGAATGCCCAGCCGGGAGGAGGCCCCGGGGCAGGCCACACAGGACACACTGAAAGGATTATGTCTCACAGCTGGCCTGGGAACGCCTTTGTGTCCTTCCGGTGGAGCTAGAAAAGGTGGCCAGAGACCGGGAAGCCTGGACTTCCCTACTGAGTCTGCTGCCCCCGCGACCTGGACCCAGCTAAGCTGAAGAAAATAGATGGATGGACGGACGGACGAGCGGACGGACGAACGGATGGATGGGCAGTGTGTTGGGGCAGGGACTTTGCTGTTGGTTGGTTATAACACAATATAGCATAATGGTACCATTAGTGAATTACAGCTGGTAGTTATTGTTGTTGAATGGTGGAATGGGAGACAGTTGTCCAAATCAAACGTCTTTATGTGTTATGAGATTCATAATCTCTGCTTGAGAGACAAATGTTGATGCTTGTACCCCTATTTCTGACAGTGTAGTGGACTATTATGATACACTTCTAGTACAAAGTACTATAAATTGAAGATAAATAAATAGGAATGAATGATGGATGTGTTGACCTGTCAAGACAGATACTGTACATGTGAGCGTATTACAGTTCAAACTGAAATGGTGGTAATTTTCCTCTTTTTAATAAGTCCTCATGACATTAAAAGAAGTTCAGAAGCAGCCTCAAGGCCTTGTAAACATTTCCTTCTGATTTTCCACAGAGAAAAAAAAAAAAGTCAGATTTTTGGCATGTACAGTTTGACTACACCCCACACATTTCATTTTCATATTATTATCATCTGCCAGACGCACACACACACCAACGTCCTGTAAAAACAAAACATTGCAGTGTTTCCTCTAGTGATGTACGCTACTACTGATTTTGTTTCTGATCCGATACTGAGTAAAATTCAGGTTGGTATCTGTGATACCCATCCTTCACACTTAAGTTTCCTTCATTGACAAACTATAGGAACATTTGACAGACAAACCCTGAATTCAACTACAAGTTTACTTACCTTACACTCCAGTTGTGGATGGTGGTTATGGAGATGGCTCATGATATTGGAAGTGTTTGCCCCTTTCAATGGGACTGTTTTTTTCTTGCATTTTGTAGGTTGGTTGTCTTCAGTCCTTGTCCCTTCAATGTCCTTTGCAAATCCACAATATGTCCAGACTTCAGATCTTGTTCATTTACTGGGGAGGAAAATCCCAGGAGTGCCGTTTGCTCCCACCTTCCGCCATTTTTCCAAGCCGAACTGCACATGCGTGCCCACTTTTGCCGCTTATAGGTGCTGCGGCTGCTTCTCCAGGAAACGAGCAGTGTCACTGGTCCCTGACATTATGGAAGTGCGGTTATCAATCATAGTTTTACGATTATTTTAATATGAAATGGTAATACTGTCGGGAGTTTTAATGGGGTTAATCATTAATACCGGTAACAGTTACAGCTTGGGATGTCCAATATTGGCTTTTTTGCCGATAACCGAAATGCCGATATTGTCCAACTCTCAATTTCTGATTCTGATATCAACTGATACCGATATGTGTGAAACCACATATCTTTTTCTTGAATAAAAACGCTCAAAGTAACAATACTCTTAAATTATGTAGTTTTGTTGGCTACTCCACCCATCTCTGAGTAGATAATTAATGTATACATATTTTATATAAGAATACATTTTTGATATACATACACACACACACACACATATATATATATATATATATATATATATATATATATATATATATATATATATATATATACACACATATATATATATATATAACATAAATCAAGGCACAATATAAGCTATGTATCGGCTTTCATTGTAGGGGAAAAAAAATGATACCGATGTTGGCCAATATAACATTTTTATGCTAGTATCGGCCCGATATTTATCGGTGGCCGATATTATCGTACACCCCTAGTTACTCAACACACAACCGTTACTGTCTAAATAGCTGGCAACACAGTTGTAATTGTGCCTTTTCTACCGTCAAGCATGGCAATGGTAGTGTCATGGTCTGAGGCTGCATGAGTGCTGCCGGTACTTGGGAGCTGCAGTTCATTGAAGGAACGCACACTTATATCTGAACGTATCAATAAATATTTTTTGTATATAATAAATTAATGTATTTACATTTTAAATTTAAAAAGGGACTGTTTGCAACGATTACTCGGCTGCCCGGAAGGCGCTAACTTTTGAACTTGTGTTACAATCATTTTATCTTGCCCTCTTCCTGCTCAAAGAACGTAAGCTGCACCCCAGGTAACACACATGACTCTGCTAAGCGTTGGCGATGTAATTTTGAGCCAGTTGCCAACAGTCCATTTAATTAAAAGACATTTAAGTGCATTTTTAATTTGATGTGCAAAATAATACATGTGAGCATAAAACAAGGTTCATGATCATTTCGGTAACAATGAGTTTTTATCTACAAATAAAAAAAAATATTTGAACAAAAAGGATGTGAATCAGACCATTTGCACATGGACGTGGATGAGAGGTTGCTCTGATTCAACACTCATAAGTTTAATAATGCTAGGAGGGCCATTTCTTCCTTTCCATAGTGAAAACTGTTAGGGTTCGGCAGAAGCCGGAACTCGGATCCCAAGACGCGTGAGCAGGAGGTTGTAGCAAGACTATTTATTATAAACAATAGGGGGTAATAAATAGCAAAAGATGGAATAAAAAAACACAAAATCACCCGGAAGCAAACGGGGAAAAAGAGGTAACTAACAACTAAGGAAGCTGCCGAAAACCGGGCAGAATAAAAAGCTAAACTCCAAGAACAAAAAGACACTGCTGAAAACGGGTGTCTGCTAGAGGCTTAAGAAAAGGTGCCAGATGAGCTGCAGGTGCGTCAATTAGGACCCCAGGAGGTGAGGAGGATGAGCTGCAACGAAAAAACAGAACAGTGCAGCAGAGCAGCAAGCTAATCCTGACAGAAAACGATATAAACTATCATGCAAAAATGTAATAATATCACAAGTAATAGTGTATAACAAGAGCATTCAGAGCGTGCAGACCTTCACCATACCCTGAAGGTTTATCACGTGCAAAATCGAGTGAACTGCTTCGCTTTTGGTATAACTGAATTTTCAAACCATGAAAACATAACCCGAGAAATTTGAATTGCTGCACCTTATTATGTCCAATTAGCTTTTCCTTTCCCCTTTAAATGTCTCCCATGATAAAACATCGGGAGTTTTTGACCATTTATTTATTTATAACCCAACATTAAATTGTTACTTACAAAATCAACCCAAGTATCGAGACGGTATTAAGAAGTGTTTAAGGATAATAATTCACGAGGAAGGATTTTGATATATTGTAACTATTCTACACCTGTTTTAGCCTCAACCATTTTGGTAACGAAAACTGAGGCAAACACTCATAAAGTAGTCAATATTACACATTGTTATGTGAATTCTGACCTTGCTAACATGCTGACCATGTTAGTGTGACAGCTGAACACATCCCATTACCCTAATTGGATGCAGCATTTACAGCCAAATTCAGATTGCTTTATTCAGTTTGAGTGGTACTTTAGCTTCTGTGTTGTGTACCAAAGTGTATGTATATGCATTACATATCATCTCTCTCCAAAGGCTGACCAAACACTTCCAAAGTCTTGACACACATGCACAATGTTGACTTCTCTCAGACTTCGAAAGTTGGAAATCCCTGACAGCTCCTTTCCTACTGTTAAAGCATCCCAAAGCAGCTTGCCTCACCAAGAAAGCTACTTTAATTCTGATGTATGTGAATGTGTCTGCATGGCTATCTTGGAGTCGGCAGAATCGGTCTGTAAAATTGGTCGGCGCGACAGTCTGCAGTCAATTTAGTCAGGCCGCTAGAGGATGACATGAACTGTGTTGCATGACCTACCTTCACACACACACACACGCACACACACACACGCACATTGGACAAGGCAAGTACTAGTTTGGAGCTTTCCCCTGCATACAAATGCCTTTACATACATATTAAAATGCAGTGCACACAGACCTTGTGACAACTGTCTTCACACGGACACTTTGAGCTCAGATTCCCCTATCCCCACAAGCTGACAAACATGCTCACACATCCACACACACACATGCACACACGCGCACACACACACTTATTTTAAAGGCTTAAGTGGCTTCTTGATAAGATGGAATGGAGCAGAATGGATTCTCTTGAGGATCCTCTGGAAATCCCCCAGTCTTGAGCTGCCATTTCTTCCAGTTCCTTTTGTGCTGACTCTGCAACACATTTAGCTCTTTCTCTCTCACACATGAAGATACAAATAAAAACCATGTACTTGCCCCTCTACAGCATACTCGGAGGTATTATCATAAATCCTAGAACAAAAACAGTGGGTTTTTTTTTCTCTTCACTGACACACTTAACCGCATCTGAAACATAAATGTTCCACCTGGGTAAAGCCCTTATTAGTATTCCATCACAAAAGGAACAACTACTGTTGGAGGCACAGAATCATGTCACTGGCATGGAAAGCGTAAATGAATGTGGAATCGTGCAGGGTTTTCAAAGTATGAGGGGAGCCTCCCCTGAGAGGCTCAGGAAAGGGATAGCAGCTTGAGAAAACTAAAGAAAACGACACATTTTACAAAACTGCTAATCTCACTTCAGCTTTATGCCTAAAGCGGAATAAATAGATTTGTAATTCCTATGGATTTTTATCAATCAGAAGCCCGCAATAGTAACATCACAGCTGACTCTGACACCTCTGTCAATATAGTGACAAACTAGATGTACATCTTTTAGGAGAATGGATGCAAGGCCAAAATGTTACGAAATTTGAAAAAACTAACTTTTTATTTACTTTATATTTTTAAAATAAACACATTACTAAAAACGGTACAGTAAATATTTTAATGTCCGAATTGGGTCCAAAGTGTCAATACTTTGTGTGGCTCCCATTATTTTCCAGCACTGCCTTTGTACTAAACTCTCTTTGGCATGGAGGTCACCAGCACTTCACAGGTCTCTGGAATCCCTTTTCACTCATCCACGGAGCTGGTGGATGAGACTTTGCATTTGCGCTTTAGTAATCATGGTATTCATCCCCAAGATGCAAAATGCCACTCTCCCTGTAATGCCACTCCTTGTTATATTGCTTTTTTGTATATGATGGATGGTTTGTATACTTGCAAAGTGATAGTGGTGGTATTAAGAGATGGATAAATTTGCTTACGTCTCCACTGAAGACCCAGGTATGAAATGTACTGCCTGCCACTGAGATATAGATATACAATCGTCCATCGCCACTTCACGGTTCGAATTTCGCGGCTTCACTCTATCATAGTTTTTCAAAAATATATTAAATAAATCCAGTATATTAAATACACCATGCTGTTTCGTGGTTGAATGGCTATTATCAGTCAGAAATATGCAAAAGTTACATATGTGTTGCCTAAAATAAGCATTTTCAAGCATAAAAATTGATAAATGAACTAAATTCAAAATGTACGGCATTCAAAAGACGCATTAAAAGATGTTGAAGGTATGTATTCTACACTGGTCATTCTACACTGACAGGTGTCAGTAATGTTACTGTAATGTCTGGTGAGACACACACACACACACACACACACACACACAACCGACTTGACTGCCGGAATTTATTTTGATTGCATTTTTATTCATTTTGATTGCAGGCTTGAATTATCTCATACATCTCATATATACAATAATCCCAAATAAAAACACGGGCTACTGTTGCGGCTGTAACCCACGACAAGCAGAAATTCAACTCTGAACCCCCGATGTCACTTCCTGTCCGTCACTCCGTTCCCTAGGGAACACATTTATAGCGCAACACAAAACACATGAGCACGAGTCTCAGTTATGTCTTAAATGGCTGATTTCCTCTCATTATGTCTACTATATTAGGTAATACGAGTGGGTGACTATAGGGGTGTTAGTTCATGACTAGAGGCATCTGTATTTAGAAGTTTGTAAAGAGGTTTTCTCTGCTTTACCTACGAAAAGATTTGATTTGTAAATAAGAAATCCAACTTTGTGCAAATTCACTGATCACGGTCGGGTCTGGAACCAATTCAATTACTCTGTAGGCGCCACTGGGAATTGTGGGCCCCATTGGGCGGCTGTTGTCACCACATCTCTTTTTTTGGTGGCCCCTGTGAGTCAGGGGCCCTTGGAATTGTCCTAAATTTCCTACCCTATATAACAACGGTGTGTATGTATATACCACAATCAACACAGAGCTCAACTCTATGCGGAGGAGATGTGTTGCACTCGAGGCAAATGGTCACACGAGAGACTGATTGGCTCGTGATCAACCAGTAGATCTTTAAGACTTTTCCAGTAGATCCCAGCCGTTATATCGACCTGTGTGAGCTTTCCTGGAGAAGCTTTTGTTTGGACTGTAAAAAGCGGTACTGCAGACGATGAGGCTTTCATTTATTTGATTGGGAGAATTGTTGCCACTCATTCTGTTGTTTCACATGATAAAAAAATAAATGTTGCAACTTTAATGATGAAATTCGTAAGCTTCACATTGAAATTATAATAGCAGCAGCACATGTGATCTGTTCATTAGAAAATGTGTTCATTTTTTGTCTACAAGGCAGAGACCGCAGATCTTGGGCTCCAAAAAAAGTTAGTGAACACTTGTCTAAGGCTTTAGCACAATCCTGAAAGTCAGTGTCATGCTAGTATGTAATAGGGGATTCTATTGGTTTAGTATGTTTTCTTTTATTTGCCTGTGATGACAAAAAGCGCTCCCTTTTTAAGTGCCTTAACTTAAGTTTCAAAAACACACTTATAATGTGAGCTCCCTTGAGGATCCATCTGCTGCAGAAAAGATTCTGAGTACGCTTGTTGGCCTTGGGCACTTCATCTCATTTTTATTGCTCTCACTCACTTCCTTTCATTCCTCCTTCTCTTCTTTCGCTCTATCCTCTCAGTCGCTGTCAGCTCATTTATGTGAGTGAGAACCTTTCATCTTTGTCTTCTTAATGGCCAACCATAAAGATGATGTGTGGACTTCGAGTTTTGAAGCCCTACCCTTTCACCCACCTAGGTGGTGATGTAACAGCATTAGGTGGAATCCCTGCCGTCGTATTCCTGGTCAGTTCCCATTGGTTAAGCAGTTATAAACCATAAAATAATCAATCTCACAAATCACATAAATGCAAAATCATGATAAGTTAACGTTCTGTTTGTGCTGTAACCCTTTTCTTTTGTGTCTCTGATGCCGCAGCAGCTACAGTATGTTGTAGTTCACCCCAAATTTGTTTGTTGGGGTTGAGGTCAGGGCTCTCAAGTCCATCCACACTAAAATCCTGAAAGCATCCATTTATTGACCTTGCTATGTACACTGGGAAAACAAAAGAGACTTCCACAAACTGTTCCAGCAAAGTTGGTTGCATAGAACTGTCCTAAATGTCTTGGTAAAATGAAGAATTAAGATTAAGGCAGGACAACACCTGATTGGTCTCTTTTAATATGCAAAGCTCGTGTAAAGCTGTGTACCTCAGAAGTGGAAAAACCAGCAGTGTTGCATTAGCGGTATTTTTTATTTGGCCAGAGCAGTTATTCCTCAGGTTTATTGTTTTTGTCTGTCTGTCTCTTGGAAAGGCTAGAAGCCATTACAGTATTATATATGTGAGAGTGCGTGTTTATGCACTTTTCATCTCTAAAAGCGCATGTTGCTACTAATGGTTCATACTCCTGAAGCAGGAAAACTATTGTCTGCAGTTATCTTTGCAGAGGTCTATTTTGTGGGACCCTTATTTCGTTTGAGCTGCAAGAATGGGTCGGAGCTCATCCAAGTGCAACACATTTATTTAGATTTTTGCATGAAAGCGCTGGGGGGGGTCGGCTTCTGTTAATACAGCAACAGAAAAAGTCAGAACGACTGTTGCATCACATCTCGTAGCCTGTTCCGCTGACGACCACGAAAGTGTGTAATGTATCTTATTCTATGGGGATTCATCAAGTATATAAAACAAGTTTGTCATAAAGACAAACAGATTTCTTCAACCGGACAATCGTCAGAGCTTCAGTGCAATCGCCAGCTGGGTGAGCACGCCATGCAAGGCTCATCAGAACTCTGCGGAGTGCAACACAGGTCTATGGGAAAGTGAGGTGACAAGGAGTCTATAGAAGTGGAAACAATGAAGCAAAGCTCTTCTGTCTCCCATCCTCTCGCCACTCACTGCCGTGTTTACCAGTAAGTCTTCAATAAAAAGGTAAAAGTGATTTTAAATGCCCATTTATTCATGTTGGTGGAGCAGTTTAACAGCTGAATGTCAAGTGAAAATTGGTTTCTGATTAGTGTGCAGAGTGAGCACTTGCAAAGCCTTGCATAAAATTCAATTGTTCCATTACACACATTCTAATTATAAATCTACATCTTCACAAATCCCCCACTGAGAAACAAATGATGTACATAACAATCATGTTTCACAGTGATCACATTTTCAGCTAGAGAGAGGTCTTTCTGGATTGAATAGGCGAACGGGGAACGGAAAAAAAAAATAAAATAAAATGCTGCAATTAGTATGATTCTGTGTCACTCTTGTATCTAATCAATAGATCAGACAGTACATCTTGGCCATTTTATGAAGCCAGTCCATGATCAAGTCAATAGTTTTAATGAGCCATTTAATAATACATAGCTTGGAGCATTAATGAACTGACATACACTTAAGAGCCTGTCAAGGACTCAATAACGGCATAGATGTCCTGCCATTGTTGATCCCATATTTTTAATTACACAAAGGGCAATTGACTACACGGTGCAGTGCAATATGGCAAATTATATTTTTATCACTTGCCAATATGTGTGGGAATGGATATAACTGCTGTTGGAGTCATTCTTCAACTTAATAGTGAGCTGCTGGCCTGACACTGTCACCTTGTTTGGACATGAATGTATAATACGCATGACTTTCAGGGTTTCTCCTGGGATTTTCTTATTATTATTATAATTATTATTATTATTAATTCATTTCATTAACAAAGGACATAAAAAAAAGAAACGACAACTCCAACTCCACCCCAGTCCAACCCCAAAAACCCAGAGACAAAAATCCACACAAAACAACCGGGAAGACACACAAACACACCACCAAAAACAACAGTGACAATAAAAATCATATTAACAATAACAAAACAAATATATAATAATAAGAAATAAATATAACATTAACTTTTTTCAAAAGCATCAAACCAACAATAAGCACAAAAAAATACATAATTACAACTATCTTACCATCCTCATCATTACTACTACTACTACTACTACTACTACTACCACCCACAGACATGACCACACCAACAGTAATGACAATAATCACAATGGCTTATACTTGCATTGCATCTCACAAGCCCAGCAAGCTCTCCAGAGTGCCACACTGCAGCCATCATTTATTAATTTACACTTTAAAATCATACAATTCCACTTACATAAGGAGAGAAAAATCCTCTAGGATTTTCTGAAGCTGTGGTGTTGTGCCGCTGATGTGTCTGCAATTTTTTTTTGATTATGACAAATAATTTCAGTGATGGAAAACATGATTAGACCACCCTTGTTTCTTCAGTTTCTTGTTCATTTGAATGCCTTATACAACTGAAGATACCTTTGTTTGGACAAATATAACAGTGACAACAAAAAACTTTTTTTGGCAGTGCTGTGATGTTGTATGGAGGTTTGGACCCCAGATGCAGAGACGGGAAGCTCGTGGAGCAGTTTGAGTCTTTTAATAACAAAAATGCAAAAATTTCAAAACACGGTGCGGTGTAGGAAAACGAGAACTGAGAACATCACCACGGTAACATTAACAGGTAAAAAGAAATCTAACAGGAGAGCTGGCTGGATGGCTAGAAAGTACTGGGCTAACCTAGCCGGAGACGCAGAGGAAGGATATTGGGAAAAAGTTTCCAGAAAGCAGAGGCTGTGTCCAAGCGTGGAATGACCAGCAGGTGTCTAAACAAAGAACCAGCACGTCCAGCTGCAAGCAGTCAGCTTAAGTGGGAAACGAGTAATCAGCCGCAGGTGTGCCCAGTCTTCCCGCCTCCAACTCTGCAAGAGAAAAAAAAGAAAAAACACAGGCCAGGAGAAGGCAGGGACCCAAACAAAACTACAAAACAAGGAGGCCGCTGCCAAAATGTGACATGTACAATGCTATAGCTATCCATGGAAGAACTTAAGTGATTTTAGTTATTATGAAGAAAACCATGGAAGTTGCTACATATCAGCTCTGAAATTAAACTCTCATGAGCTATATTTGTTATCATCAGTATATTTCTCCAAAGAAATTTACCTTTAGTTGTACGAGGCATTAAAATGGATCAATAAACTGAAGAAACAAGGGTCTAATTATTTTTTCCATGGCTGTATTTGTGTTTCATGTGGCTGCCAACATTTAAATTGTACTTTATTTACAGTACTGTATGTTCCATCAGAACTCTGTCGCAGTCATTATCGAGCAGTCCTATCTGTTTGGATTTAGTCAGGATGGAGGCTACTATTTTAGATTCTCTCACTTGTTTAATTGAATATTTTGTTTAGAAAGTCGACAAAAACAAAGTTTGAAGAGCGTCACACAATTCCATCCCTTCTTGTGTGATTTAAACCAGCCCTGTCTCTTCTGTTAGCAGATCAGAGCATTCTGAAATTCTTAGAATGTTCTTAGGCATTGAAATGACAAAACGTTTTAATTGGGGGCCACCTCAGACTTCCTAGGCCTCTTACTGATAAACCACCCATGGCTAATTCCATCAGACAACCTATCGAAATATACTATATTATACAATTATAAGAAGTCGAGTGCCAGCATCTTACCTCATATTTTTTTAAGAGGAAATCTTTACCTTTTTATGAAGGTTGACATTCCTCTGTTTGACATCAATAAAATAAAAAGGACATTGGTGGGAAGGACATCTTTTTTAAATCTCTTTATGAGCTTGCAACGTGGCTGAAAATGAATATTTTATTGATCGGCATAAAGCAACAATGTAGTGACAGTCTTTTTTCAATATTCAACTTTAGAGACAGTGGAACCACTGACGTACATCAGCAACTTATCATTCCAGACTGGTATATTTCCAAACAAAACGAAAAGTAGTTCCAATTTTCATAAACGGAGACAAACATCAATTTACAAACTACTGAACAGTCTTCTTATTACCATAATTTTCCAAAATTATCAAAAAGCTATTTAACAACAGGTTGGACAATTATTAGTAAGTAATTATTTGAAAGAATGAATTACTCACAGACAGCCAATACGGACACAGAGCTAACATTTCAACCTCCATGGCACTGATTGAAATTACAGAGGAAATTACCAACACCATAGACCACAGAAAGTGTACGGCTGCAGTATTTATGGATCTGACAAAAGCTTTCGATATACATCCGAATTACAAAATTAGAAAGGTACGGAATCAGAGGGTTAGTTTTGAATTAGGTCAAAAGCTACCTAGCAAACAGGAAGCAATATGTGAAGCAAGGAGAATATACATCTGCCAGTTCAAATATCATGTGCGGCGTACCCCAGGGGTCAATACTGGGACCAAAACTGTTCAGCTTATACAGTATTTGTAAAGTGACGAAAGACCTAAAGCTAGTATTATTTGCAGATGACACTACCGCTTTTTGTTTTGGGGAAAGCACACAAGAGCTAATAAAAACAGTCACAGAGAAAATGACTATACTAAAAAGATGGTTTGATAAAAACAGATTATCCTTGAATCTAAGTAAAACTAAAAGAATGCTATTTGGTAATAGCAGAAAGTGTACAAACATGCAAATACAAATCAAGGGCGGGAATATTGAAAGGGTGAATGAAAATACATTTCTGGGGATCATAACAGATGAAAACACTGGAAATCTCATATTAAAAATATACAACATAAGTTGGCGTGAATAAATGTATTGGAGCTTTGCTTCTTCCTACTCCTTTTGGACATGTGGAACTGCAAATTGAACTATGTGATGCATTCCAATGCAACTGGTATGCATGTTCAAATAAAAGTAAAGCATTACCATTACACGCGTATGAAAAAAGACTTTTGCTTTCCTCTCCATGCCAAAATTAAGAAGAAATTGTAAAAACCTCCCTACTTGCATGCTGTTTGACATTTTTTTTCCCCCTGATTTCATTGCACTGTCTAAGTACGTACGATCAGTGATGAATTATGCATTTTAGGGTGATGAGTGACACTACTTTTTTTAGTGTCACTTTGCTGATGCTGGTTTTCTGGGAAATATTCACATAATATGAAAAATGTAGAATATGAAAAGTGACGTTGAGCGATGTATCATAAAATGATGGTAAAAATAAGACACTTTAAGGGAAATATACTTCAAGGTTAAATACAATATAATCCAGGAGGTTGAGAAACCTACAGTTTTTCAGTATTATATGGGAAATGAGGAAATAGAAACCGTTCCAGGGTCACTGTTGTCATGAAAACGAATAACCACACTAGTCACATTGCAGATGCCCCATATCTGCCTTCCTAACAAGTACACAAAAAGAATTGGAAGGCCAGGCTGTAATTTGTAAAAAGAAGTTAGCCACTGTTAACACGGAAAAACAATACATATATTGTACCTTCAGTGCATTCATGTCTTGCATGGAATTTTTGGAAATTCCTGCCTACCCTCTGCAGGTTGTTTCTGATGTCAGCAACAGTTGTTTTAGGCTCTTTCTTTACATTTGTCACAGTGTTTCCGTCCTCAACTGCGGCTGTTTTCCTTCATCTACCTCCTTTACGTCTGTTACTTAGTACAACAGTGGTTTCTTTCTTCTTCAGGACATTCCAAATGTTTGTAGTGGCTATGACCAACATTTGTTTAATGGTTCTGCAGGATTTTCAATCTTCTCTCGGATTCCCAGTTGCTCGTTTTTCATCCATAGACAACTTTCTGGTTTTCATGGTTTTTTTGTCACCTCTAAATGCAGTCTACACAAGCAAATCCTATCCTACCCAATCTGAAAGTGAGAGTAGACATTCAGTGCTATTTATTGATTGAATAAGTAATGTAATCTGACACACCTGGGCAACAAAACACACCAGTCACTCGCATGTTCCAATGCTTTTGCTCACATTAAAAATGGGTGGGTTTAAACAAAAGGTGTTGTATTCTAAGTTGTGTGTAACATGTGCATTCAATCCAGATGCAAACACCTGGAAATATAAACTGAAATGTTGCACCCTGGTTTCATATTCGTCCTTTGATGTCAAAAGGAACTGACCTTATTGGTTCAATATTTCTGGAGGGCACTGTAAATGCAAACCAAGAATCAATATGTTATATGCAAATTCAAAGTTTATTGCGACTCTATATTATATTATATTATATTATATTATATTATATTATATTATATTACTCTATTAATTAAAAACAAATTATTGTGCATGCACGGAAAAGGGCTGTGATGATATATACTGTGCAGCGTGTTATTGGCTGGATGGTATAACCACACAAACGACAGGGTGGAGAACAGTGGTCCTCATAGCAACAGCAACTAATTGACAGTAGTGTTTGAGGCTTCCCTTAGATAAGATACTAAGATACATTGTTCCATAGTAGAAAACGCTCCTCTACTATTTTATATTTATCATCACAGACTCAAGGGATCAGATTGATGAATGAAGCTGACAAGCACCCCTCATTTGGCTCCCCCTCCGTCTCTTCCTCTCATTTCTTTGTATCTTAATGAATGAAAATAATGATAATTTATCTCCCCAGCATGCATAACTCCGACCCTCCCACAAATTCAAAGAAGTGCACGTCCTTCCTTTGCACTATTCTCTTGCTATCAAAACACTTGCCTCCCCTTAAATGGCACTTTTGTCGACATTGTTCAAGAAACACTTAAAACATTCAAGTTTGGCCTTGCTTTTTAATGAGTAAAAACATTTGGAAGTGTGGTGACCCTATGGTTTCGTGTTGTTGCCTCATAGCCCTGCCAAAATAATTGCTTTTGCCTTTCTTCCCTTCCTTCTCTTTCATATACAGTAGTCATTCTCTTATTCGCTGAGCAGTGCCTTGTAGCACAGAATGTTAGGAAGTTACATTTCAAGTATTTTGGAGCTCTTACTGCTATAGTTTTATAGAATAGTTTTCTCTCTATGCAATATGATTTCCCATTTTTACACTCTGAAACCGTTAAAGGCATGAATATCATTGGCATTTTCAACTTTAATCAAGAAGAACATTTGATTAAGGGTGTGTTCACACCAAAAAGGGGTACCGAGACCCATCCGCCTGCCAGTGGACTGTAGTCCTGAGTAGGGCAAGTTTGAACGCATACTGCACCAACACACCAAAACATCGAATATGAGGTCACCAAATGTGATCACAACCAGGTGCTGCCCAACAGAAAGCTAAGTGAAAATCACCAAAAAATAAGCTTTTATGTAAACCCAGTTTTTGATGTCTATATGAAGTTGATATCCTTTTTGTTACATCCCAGCTGGTATAAAAAAAATCTGCCATAGAAAAGGTCCTAGAAGTGTATGTAACCCCAAAGGTGTCATGTTGTTTTGGAGGTGTGACGTCATTGGACAATATATGCGTCACATACGTCCAATGGAGGCGCCACTTTGAACTGAGGGCATTATTTGGTCTGCTGACAAAAAGTGTGAATACAAACCAGACCACACTCAAATGACCAAGTATTCATTTTTGGCTCGGACGACACTACAAGTGTGAACGCACTCTAAATAGTGGTTTTATTGAGGCTCATGGTTGGTATATTCTCTCATCAGTAATGAATTCAAACATTCTGCATGTAAACTTTATTACATTATTTGGTAAGAAGTAAAAAAAAATGCAAATCTGGAAAATATAGTTGCATGAAAATGCAAACAGCAGGAATAACTTGCACGAAATGCAGTCATGCAAGTGTAAAAATAAATCAATAAATAAATAAAAATAAGTCAATCAAAAACAGTTAAACCACTGGTCTTAACTTAAATGATGTACCGATGTAGGAATCTTATTGCTTTGTAGGGCTTCCACTAAGGATTTCCATAGTCAAATCTGATTCGTTAGATTTTGGCCATAGTCTGGGGGCTGGGTGTTCCTTCTCTGACGCCTGGGCCTCCTTGGGGCTGGGGGGGTGATATGTCCTCTTGCCTTAGGCTGTTCCGTGTCGGGGCACACCCGCACATGTAAACAATGTGAAACAGGTGATGGAAAGGTGCACATTATATGACAGGTGGCAGTGCGCAGTGATACGAAGGTAGAGAAATTAGCACAGGAAAACGGTTCTGTAATGCAAATGTATTACTCTTTTGAATGCCTACAAATCGTCGAATGTTTTGGTTTTTTTTTTTGTTTAGAGCGCAGCTAAAGGGGATCCCTGCAAATAAACAGATCTCATTTGCGACTTTTCCACATCAAAGAAAAAGGAGAAAACACTAAGATAAAAAAAATAAACATGGTAGGTAGCAACAACAGTAACTTTATTTAATCAGTGACAGAAAACAAGATGAACGAAACCGAAATAGGGTTGCTGTCAGCACGTGGGCGTATCACACATCAGAAAAGTCCACATAAAATACTAACAACATGGCTTGAAATAAAACTACTTGCCAACACTAAGTTAGCATTTAGCAGTTAGCAATTTTTTTTTTTTTAATTCACAGTTTAAATTAAGTTGGCATAGAAGCATTACCTGTTTTAACTGATTCGCCATATTGGTTGTTGTTGTTGTGTGATATGTAAGAAGCTGAAGCACATGTTCCACTTTACTTTCTTGGGGTCATTTTCAAAATACTGACACACTTTGGATGATTTTTAGTAGCCATTATGAGTCCATCCATGAGTCCATGAGTCCAATAAGTCCATCAATCTTGACTTTGTCCTAGCAGTCACCTCAGCTTCTTTGAATTGTGCAACTGGAGAGGGTGATTTTATTACTCGTTTATCGGTTGTGTTTAAAGTTAAACACACAGGTCATTTTTAATTCTTAAAAACAAAGACGTTCTATGTGAAAAAGTATGCTCCACAGCAGCCGTGGACACCCCCATGTAGTTAGAATGGTACAATCTTGATCACATGACACTTTCAGACTGCAAGGTTGATAGTCAAATCATATTCCACCTAATCGAATCGTTGAATAGTCAATTATTGTAAGACTGCTTCGAATAGGACTTAGCTTGCTTCATGCGCGAAAGTTTTGTGCCACATCCTTCCCAAAAATTCTGGCCGAATTCAAAATTGTAAACTCCCGTGTTTGAATTATGGAGTTGCTGCTTTGCTGCACAGACCTTAGCATGTTCCTGACACCAGTCAATATGCTGTCACTAGCTTGTGTATTAGCCAATGAATAACATTTTAGCTGGAAGAACAGTGCATGTTTTGAATATTCATTAAATGTCACATTGTAACAGAGAAGGAAGTGGCAAGTATATCAGCCTGCATTCTTCTTCTTTTTCAGGCTTTTCTATTTTGCCGTTCCTTTGACAGTTGCATCTTGATAACGCGTATATGCAAATTTAAAAGTACTGTATGAACCTTTCCTGTGTGGTCCTTTTACTAATGGCAAAATTTGACATTTGCATTTGGGTTGATGATCACTGAAGCATGATCATTGCCAAGATAATCTAAGAGAACGTTTGCTGCTAGGCTTTAAATGACCTATATTTTATTTTTTCCCATTTTAGTCCTGTATAAAAGAAACATGCCAACACATGTGCCAACATAAGGTCTCAGTCTTCACATGGACAAACAAGGAAGAAAGAAATCAGTTCTCTAAGGGTTCTATGTAAAATGCAGGATCTACTTTTACGTCTCTGGTGTGCCAATTTTGCAGGATTTTTGTGTGAAATCTCTGAGTATGAATTCACTCGGATAAATTCTCACTATTTATTATAATGTTAGATCATAACAGTCCAGAAGTACAAAAGTACAGAAGTATATATGGTCCTTTCACATTCAAACGTCTCAGGTCATAAAGTACAAGGGATGCTGCTAGATCTCTGAATAACAATAAGTTTAAAAATTCCCCAAGTTAATAATGGAAAGAGAAATCGTCTGTTCCGGAGTAAAACTGTCAGCTTCATATCTATAACGTTTATGAATTGTCTTTGAAGGAACATCTTAACATTGTTCACTGTCATACAAATGTAAAAATAAGTTAACCATTAACCATTTAACCATTTTTAACTGGTGGCCACTAGTGTTAGCCTCACATGAAAGCGAGTGTTTGATTCTCAGTTGGAACGTCTCTGTGTCGAGGTTGGTTTTCTCCGGGAACTCCAGCTTCCTCCCGCAGCCCCAAAGCAAGCATGGTTGGCTGATTGGAAACTCTAAATTGCAATAAACTGGCAACAGTCCTGGGTGCACCCCACCACTCACTCAAAGTCACCTGGGATAGGCTCCAGCTTACCTGTGACATTAATGAATGCAAATGAATGAATGTAAAAACGCATAAAACAAACAGCCACACTTTTTTGATGAATGACTAAGGTGGAATATGATAGGTGGAATACAAAGGTAATTTGTTTGGCAGATACACGTCACACATCTAGGTTTTTAACCTCCACAGAGGTAAGGCACTGTAAACTAGACGGGTGATAACGTGTATGCCGGCAATAGAGTTTTATTAACAGCTTCGAATTTGAGTCCTTTTCTTCCTCTGTTTTTGCTCTCCTCTGCTTTGAACAATCATGACTGAGGCTGCTCCTTGTTTTGGAATAAGTGTTCCAAAAAAGACAACAAATATTATTAAAGTGATATTTAGATATCAGATGAATTTCAGACCAGCACTTACTTGGTCTAGTTGTCAAATATAAGTATTACTCATGCTCTGCTGAAGTCCAAAAGTCCCACTAACCTTTTCCTCTCAACAGTTCTGAATGAAGAGTCTAGGCTCCACTCCAATTCCTCAGAGGTGAACAGTGATGAACCATTAAGCCCATAGCCAGGCTCAGCAAAGCATTAAAAGCAGCAAGGAAAATCCTATAAACAGTCATAAAACATACATTTATATAGTGCAAGGCAGTTGAAGTTTGATAAATGTCACCAGTACTTAGTCAGAATTTTGCTATTAGAATATTGCCAGAAACGTGCAAGGCCAAAAGCATGTTTACTTGAACGGCACACTCTTATGGACTTACTAAGAAATGAAGGTAAATGTGGGAGGACAACATTAGAGTGAAGACGATTTTAATTAGAACTAATTAGAGCCTGTTTTATATGGGTAAACGTGTGTGTTTTGTGTTTATTTATTATTTTCTTTCTCTTTTGAACCCTCAGTTTTGTTCTCACATGTTATTCCATTATTGCTACAAACGCCTATTTAAAGCCTTGAATTAAAAATCCAGCACAGCCAACTCATATAACTTTATTATGGACTTAATGCTTTAATGCACAGTAGTAAAAAAGTTACTTGGGGACCATTTTAATGTCCTCTGTTCTTTAATCACAGAATCTAAATTGGTCAGCGCAACAGTTTTCAGTTTTAATTTAATTATTTACAAGAAGTTAAATTTACAGTTTGATTTTTGCCTGAAGTGTTTTGCTTGCTTAAAAGCACACACACAAAAAAAAAATTCAAATGGAGTAATTTGGCCCAATAACTATTGCCTAGCGTCTTGCTTTGCAGCTGGTGTATGATGGAAGCAAAACAGAAGGCGTTCAAGACGTTTCCCACTTTACTTAATGCGTGACGGTGGTGGACAAAAGGTAACGATTGCTATTGGATTTTCAAAGTTCCTGTACTTGGTCAATATTATCTCTGGAACAGAAATCGTGTGTGTATTTTGCAAACGGCACATCAATAATGACTACGACTGCAAATCATTTTGCAGGATGCAATTAGAGTTCATATCAGAGCCCGCTCAATGAAACCATGATATTCCTGTCAGGTTTTTGTGTCCTTTTTTTTTCGAATATCGAACATGTCATATACAAGGTATGTCGGAAAAGCTCCGGAACTCCGGCCGAGAAGAACATCGGCGTGTTGGACCAACATTACCCTATTACCTGACCTGCCTCCGTGTGATTTTTTTTCCCCTTTTACCCAAGCTTAAGGGGGGTCATCAAGAGGACCCGTTTTGAAGACGTGGACGACAACAAGATGGCCATGATGACGGAGCTGCGGAAAATCCTTCCTGGTGTTGCAAGGATTCTTCCAGAATCCTTCCAGGAGTGCCTGAAGGCTTGGCAGTGAAGGCTGGGGAAGTGTGTTAGACTCCAGGGGGGTTACTTCCAAGGGGAAAATCTGTCATTTGTAGTTTGGATTTGAAATACAGCTTTTCTGACACTAGTCCTGGAACTTTTCCGACACACCTCGTATATCAGCACCAACACTAAACAGGATGTATGACCCCGCACATCGTATCGTTTGCACATTTTTATGCCATTTTCCTCCAAATGTAATATATTTATCCAATTATGCACTGTCGTGGATATCTCCAGCTTTTCATAGAGTCTTTTATCTACCCTCAAGAAGTAAATGATGTGAATAAAGCACACATCCTTCAAAATATGCTGACCTGTTCCAATGCAGGGAAAGCCTCTCTCGGAGCGATATTACGGGGTAGAGCTGAGCAGCCAAACAGAACTCGCTAGATGTCTGAGACAGCAACTAGCGCAGCACATCTCCAATTTAAACCAGCGTCTCTTTCTCCATCAATGTCTATTCTCTTTCATTCCCCTGTCACTCTGTCTCTGGTCAGCCTCAATCTTTCGGTATTTGCATACATTTGTAACGTACTTCAATTTGGATGAGTCAGTCTTTCTCAACACAAAGCTCACTTGCTCTTCTTGTACAAGTCTACAAGGAGACACTTTAGAAAGGCCATGGGGTGGGGAAAAAAGAGGCTGCTTCCAGATCGACGGTGGCTAATAAAGTTTGATTGTGACTGGCAGGGCACTCTTGGTGTCTAATTGAAACTCTTGATAGCCTGGGAGCCAAGTGGTGGAAGATGTCTCCAGGGAGACATGGAGTAATGGGTGGGGGTGAGATTTACCTAACATTTACACTCCACGTATTTGTTCAATGTATCAACACAATGAAAAATGGTTTATTACTGATCGCATTACGTTGTCAGGATGTTACAGATGTGATTGTTGTGGCTGTTTGTTGCTTTTTCTTGAAAATGGCGCCCAGAAGGTTTTGTTTTGGATGTAAATGTTGTGTATCTCTTTTGTTTTTGGGGGAACTAAAGACCCTTCCTCATGGTCATTGTTCCTCTGCTCTCACCACTTCACAGACAGCTGTTTTTCATGAGCAGAGCACCGCTTGATGTGGAATTCTCTAATATTCACCAATATCCAATATCCAATTCTTATTTACTGTTTGCTGCCCGAGAGCAGCCCGGGGGGGGGGGGCATTTAAGGCCCGCGGCTCATTCTTTATTGGCCCTTGGCACGTTCTAAAAATACGATTAAACAAGATCAAAACGATAATATCAACGAGGAAGTTGAAAGGTTCAAGAACTACTTTGTAAATATTGGACCAAGAAAAAAAAAATTCCCAAATAATTCTTTGTCAGTGGAGAAAGCGAATGAAAGTATAGACAGGAATTCCAACTCCATGTTCCTCACTAGTGTGACAAAGGAGGAAAAAATGTAGATTGTCAACAAATGTAAACCAAAAAAATCAACTTATTGTAATGCAATTGAAATAGAAGCGATAAAAAAGGTCATTTATAAGATAGCAGAACAACTGACGTACATCAGTAACTTATCATTCCCGAATAAAATAGCTAAAGTACTACCAATTTTCAAAACAGGGGATAAACATCAATTCACAAACTACAGACCAGTTTCATGCAGCTCTGAGGGGTCGGGGGGTTGGAGCCAAACCTCAGCCATTGACCAATCGCAGCGCAGCAGGCGGGGTCAGGGGAGCAGGCTGCGGAATCCGAGCATTTCAGCCAAGACGAAAAGAATGCAGATTTTCCCTGTATACACCTTGACAGTTATGGGGTATTTTATTAAAAGTAACTTTCTATATAGTGCCCGTCTGGGCTCTGATATCATTCCAAATATTCTTAAAAATGATTGTCGTAAAAGTATTGTTGAAATAAATATCTGTGTATCTATTAAGGTAATTAGTATAATGATCATTCTGATATTCTAAAACACTCTATTACCCACACGCACACGTAGTGTTCATACAGTATACTGTATAGGATTTTTCTGCCTTCCTTGCGGAGTATGGCTTTTGGATGTGGCTCTCGAACCTTTTCTATGGTTGAGTGAACAGCTTACAGTACGTAAGTAATGTTGGTTCATAGTTCATATTCTTCATGCGTCATTCATGCTAAACCTTCACGCTCAAATGGTTCTGTTGGGAGCCTTACATGGAATCATCTTCATGGTATATTATGTACGCCATGAATGTTCCTCTGCTCCAAATCCCTGACTCCAAGCCCCCTTTCTCTTTCCCACTTTCTTAGGCTCAGAAATGGTGGAGGTCCAGTGTCAGAGGTTTGAGGTGAAGAGCGCAGATGGAGAGAGAGTCCTTTTCTCTGCAGATGAAGAGGCGATCAGCATCGGCACAGAGAAACTCAGAGTGACAGGTCCTCCCTTCCTTCTGCTTCTGTCTTGCCAAGTTTGTAATGTCCCTGTGGTTAATTTGTTTTGTTTTCCAGTACCACACAGCTACTCACATGCACATCTCCAGTCAAGGTGAACTATTCAGACATAAATTAACCTGGCATACACATTTTGTGCTGATAATTGGGGAAACATTACGTCTATTAGAGGTGGGTCTTACACGGACAGAATACAGATATTTGCGGGTGCACTCAAAAATATTCAATGGCCATTGTAAAATGTATTATTTGCAAAGTACAGAAACTTGCAGTAGTTTGCAATAAATCAACAGGACAACAATATAAATAGGTCAACACATCTAATCTTACTGTCCTTTTTTTGTTGACCAGCTATTGAAATTGTGTCCATTTTGACAATACATTTTAATTTTATTTAGTCTATTTAGTAGTAACACTCGTATGCCTCTCATGTACTGGCGCTTCACACTGACTGGTGGGTTCTTGACCGCCTTTGACTTTGCTTGTCAGTTACGTGGCCATGGTTATGCAGAATGTTGGCAAATATAAATAGGGCTCTTCCCCTCATCGAGACCTATCCAGTGATATAACGTGTGGGTGTTCTTCACATATGACCTGAAGGGTGGGTTCCTAATCAAGTGGTTGTTTTCGACTTTATTTGTCACAAACTGTTAGATAGTATAAATTGCACACTACCTACAATCAAGACCTTTCCAGTGATATCACATGTGTTGGGGTTCTTCTCATGGTTTGTCCCACATTAGTGGCGGCAGGGTAAAGTATAATGAGCTGCTCTGCCCCCACTCACTGTGCTTTGCACCAGCTTGTTTTGGAGGCATGCCCATAATAATAAAAAATGAGTAAAAAAAATGAGGAATAGTAGGATGGGCTGTGCTTTGCTTTGCAAACCCATAAATATATAACCTACTAGTACCTAGGTTCCCAAAGTGGGGTAAAGTAACCCCATGGGTACGCCAAATGTGATGGAGGTACGTGAATAAAAATGAAAAACAATTAGCGCCTAACACTCACAATTACAAGTGTGCCTGAAACGCAGCAGAAAGGAGACAGTGAATGAAGTTGTTCGTTGCGCATTGTGCATTATATGAACAAATAAGTAAGTTCTATGATTATTTTGTTCATTCATATGCTGAAAGCATATTTTGGATTGTTGTGCAACGTCAAAGTTTAACCGAAAAACACAAGAATATCATCCACATTCAATTGCTTTAACTTCCTTTTACCTGTATGAAAACTATTTGTGACTCATTTTCTTTCCCTTTAAAGATGTCTCGTCATGCTTCACAGGTTCTGAAGGGGTGGTGTTTAGCCATTCGGTGCAGACGTCACATGTGAGGGCAGAACCTTCCCAGGATTTAAAGTAAGTATTATGTTGTGTAAATGATAAAAGTATAAATGATATGGTGGGCACTCTTCTGGCAACATTAGAATCCATAAATCAAGTCTGTCATTGATTTTTACCTTATGCAGGCCATGCAAACAGCACCATGTTTATTCATGAATAACTTACTCTTTAAGCAGGAACTACAGGTAAAGAGCAGTCTGGTATACTCATAATTATACTCTGTCCTGTTTTTCTTCAATGTCTGTGAAGAACATGCATTCACAGACACTCCAAACATCACATGAACGTCCTTATTATGCGTGTATGTGTGGTCTAAATCGGGTCACCAACAAGGTGCCTGCGGGTACCGGGTGGCCCCTAAGGACCACGAGTCTCGAGCCTGTTCTAAAGATAGCTCAAATAGTACCACTTACCTGCGAGCTGCATGTAACTTTTTTGGGGTTGCTATTCTTGTTACATGTAAACTGGAAATGACAATATATAAAAAAAACACTTTCAAAATTGTACAAAAGACTGTGTTAGTAGTGCCCATTCTCTTTCGTTCCTTTAAGTTAACATATGATTAAACGTAGATGTCAATTACGGCGCGAGATGGGCACATGAATGCACCAGAGCAGCCGCGGAGCTTTGAGAGTTGTTGTCGTAACATGGACCTTGTTTTTGATGTCCAACTAACAGTGTGCGCCTATAAATGTGAGTTACCTGGTTATTTGTCATTCGTTCACTGCTAGACGCTGTTTGCACCGTGATATTGTATGTGTTGTGTGCCTTAAGCATCCAGCCACCGACCTGGTCACTAACAGCTGAGCAAATGTAGCCTCGTCAGCATCGCCACCAATTCATTACATTGTTAGCATGCTGTTTCAATATGTTTAGTGTACTGATGATAGCTAAGATGTTATGTTGCTATTCATTTGTGCTTATGTCTAGAGAGGGGAGGTCGCTGTGTGTGACCGGCCAATCACACACAATGAGGATTTTCCGTCGTCACGATTACGGATAATGACGAGCTGTAGTCTTTTCGGGCTCGTACTCGGCAAAAATGCATTATCCATAACGGATACTCGTCTACAACGAGTATCTAACTCATCCCTACTGTCTATACACATGAAAGTCCTCCAGTGCTTCCTCCTACTTCAAATGACACCACTGAGTGGCAGTCACGCCACTCCCTCTCTCTTAAGTAGGTAGTTTGGCAATAATGGCAGCTTCTGGCTCAGCCATCAGAAGAGACCTGGTAGAGGGGATGGACCCTTTCAAATAATGTTATTACACTTTTATTACACTGCACAGTGAGGTCAGCCTCATTCACTTTACCAAGGACAGTGCTTCAGCACTCAGGACTAAAACACAAACGTGAAATCACGGTCACTGTCTGAGAGGCATGAGAAAAGAAAATAAGCCACCGGACAAACACAATGTAACATAATGACTTTCCGTGTTTGCTCCCAGTTTAAATCAGCAATGGTTTGGATGATCCACCTCATTTGTTAATCTTATTGAAGGACATCCTCAAATCACATGTATGAGGATTTGACAGAGTGCTCTGAAGTTATACAATAATCCCTTGTTATCGTGGTTAATTGGTTCCAGACCCGCAAAGTAAGATTCCTTTTTTATAAATGGAATGGTTTCATAGTTAGAGCATAGAAAACCTGTTTACGACCTTCAAAATGTGATTTTTAGCATTATCAGAGCCCTCTAGACGTGGAATAACACACCTAGCGTTTCTGTGGAGAATTACACGGCACACGTTAACACTGACGCAGATCTTGGAAAGGCTCATGACGGTGTCATAAGAGACGGCATAGCATAAGCATAAGCATAAACCAGCTGCTTTATGGTTTATCCTGGTTTAATATAGACACGTTACCATTGACAGCGGTTATTGTCTCTTCAATATAACATTACTGACACCTAGTGAGAGAATATATTAGAGAATATTGAATAGAGAATATTGAATAGAGAATATTGCTGCCGCTGCTTGGTGCCTGAGGAGAGTCTCATGATGCCCTTCAATCAAGCAGAGAACACATATGTAGTGACCATTCACACAGGAGCTGCTGTCGGCCACAACTCACATCAGTCTCCTGAATTCCTTATATTTGTATTTTCCTTCATTTAGCCACTTTTATGCTTGAAAATGCTTAATCTAGGCCATGAATATGTACAATTTGCTTAAATATTTGTATTTTTTTTTACTAATAATAGGCCACATTCAACCACCAAACAGCGATCATTTATTAATTGATCAATTTTTTTAAAAACGCGCGAGAGAGTGTGCCATGTTCCAGCTGTTTTGTCTCAAGGGACGACTGTATTACGAACCAGCAGTATAACAATAACGTTTTCCTCCAATTTCAAATTAACATTTCCAATCGGCAAAAGTGAGAATTGCAATTATTAGATTAGAGTTAGAATTATTAGATCCTAAATATGCCTCCCATACTGACAAACACATTTAAATGATAAAACGTATAGGTACTCACCATTCATGAATGATAATGATGATGATGATGATTGGCAAACAGATGAAATCTGAGTCAGCCTTTAGGTGGTCATCAGGTTAGCGCTACAACCGTGCTTACAGTATGTGTATTGTGTATTATACAGTATGTATGTGTATTATATGTAGCTGTTGCAGAAGGCATCTCTCCAAGCCACGTCTACATAATCCACACTGCTTGCCTGTTGTAATTCCAGTAAGGACATACGATCATATCTTAACTTATATTCACCTTGCTGCCAGTTTTGAGGAGTTTTAAGAAAGTTTACTGTAGAAGCGAATCCTTCTGAAGCAACACACAGTGCGCTTCCTTGATGCACTAATGTCATGCCATTAGGTCAGTTCAGCATAGGTGCACGCAATGTATATGTACTGTACTGTATGTATATGTATGCTATGTAGGCTATATATGTTCATTTTGTGTAATTTTTGTACATTGTATGCTTTATTAGCTAGCATTCATAAATTATTGTCGATTTAGGGTGAATGAAGAGGGATATTTTTGGAGAAAAAAAAAGAAAACAATATTTCTGGGCCAAAATTCTGCAAAATTACAG
Source organism: Dunckerocampus dactyliophorus (assembly GCF_027744805.1). Lineage (NCBI taxonomy): Eukaryota > Metazoa > Chordata > Actinopteri > Syngnathiformes > Syngnathidae > Dunckerocampus > Dunckerocampus dactyliophorus. The sequence goes on from NC_072824.1 coordinate 18,220,418, forward strand.
GGCCTTGAATGCCAAAATGGCAGTGTGTGGGGATCCATTGTATCTTGCCTCACTCACCAAAAGTCCTTTGTTGTCAGTTTCCCTTTAGTTGTGGTTACTGCCAATCACAGTGACCAGGGAGCTGGAGGCAGCCAAGATCACTGTTTGTCGCTTGAAACGTTAAAAAGAGTTCTCTCATACTTTAGATGACAGCTGTGACGGAAGCTTGAGACACTTGAAAGCGAAACATACGGTGCTTGAACCGAGTTACTGCTAGTGGCAACAAACTACTCTGCACAGATTTCCAAAGAACACACTATGCAATGCAATGTCAACCAATAGTGGCAGAGACAGGAGACACTACCTATTAAAAATGTGTATTTGCTGCCTTTTTTGTGTGCAAACCACATAAACCCTTTAAACCCATGAATTTGTCCTAGGCTAAAACTGTCACAATTTTGCAAGTATCATTTTTACATTCATAAGAGTCATTCAAGCATAACAATAAATTAGTGTATAATAAAACTAAAATAAAGTAAAAATAATCACCTTTTGAAAGCACCTGACAGACACAGGATGGAAAGGAAACAGGAGACACTCAGTTCACAAGACAAGACAATACACAAAATTGGGTCTATGAGATGAGACGAGATTTAAATTTTTAAGGAAAGTACAATGAAAAAATATATGACAATATACTGCAATCTATGAATATAATTTCTACTATATTACACTCCTCTACACTCAGTGTAGGCTACCAGCCTGTTGAGACAAAGAGACTGTATGATTGACACAAGGGCTCACTCCATTCATGCCGTTGTTCTATGGGAAAAACGCACAAAGGTGCTGAAACCAGTGCACACAGTCAACTCTCTTTCTGCCTGTTTTTTTTATTTTTATTTTTTTCCCTGTCCTGTCTAGCCTTTAAGGCAGATAGAATTGTAGAGCTAAATGCCCTCACATGCTCAACAGATTTACTCTGCCAGGGAAAAGTGTGAGATACACTTCCCCTGTTATACAGAATTTATTTGACTTGGATGCCTGTTTCCTGCCTGTTTGAAGGCGGGAGACGAGTGAGACAGACATGCATGCACATGGCAGTGTATTGAGGCCGGCAAAATGATGAAGTTCATGTTCATTTATTGTGTGATTCATTTATTTAATATCGTCCTAGACCTAATGGCCATGAGACAGGTTTTTCTGAATGAGAAATCTTGTCACGTTTTAATCTCTCGAGATCTTGTGACACCCCAAGTGCCAACTACTGGCATTTTATAGATACTGCTGGAATTAATCATTTTTGTGCAGTGCCCTCCAGGACTTTGGGTTTGACATCAAAAGATGAATGTGAGACCAGAAAGCAACAAGTGAGACAGTGACTCCTTTGGACGGTTGCCAACTCCTCAGCAAGAAAAGTATATAATGGCCTAGAAGTTGCTAGCAGTCGCTAGATGACGTTAGCTGCTAATTTGCATATTATTTGCATATGATGTTGTAACACATACTGTAGAGAAAAAGCATAACCTCATAAGAGAATCCAAAAAGTGAGTAAAAACACCGTAATTACATTTCGAACTACAAATAAACTTGACTATTGTTATGTTAATTTCAAATTGGCCATCACTTCATCAAAATAAAATAACTTTATATAACATGCGTGTTAGGTTAATTGGTGACTCTAAATTGTCCATAGGTATGAATGTGAGTGTGAATGGTTGTTTGTCCATATGTGCCCTGCAATTGGCTGGCAACCAGACCAGGGTGTACCCCGCCTCTCATCCAAAGTCAGCTGGGATAGGCTCCAGCATACCCGGGACCCTTGTGAGGATAAGCGGCATAGAGGATGGATGAATGTTAATGCACGATTTAACCAAAACAAAAAGAGGAGAATCATTCACTTCGGTAAAAAAAATGTCTTAGACCCATGTATTTATTTTTGATAAACTGAAAAACATTGGTGTTGTTTCCTTTTATCTGTATATTAAATAAATGCATTACATTAAAGACATACTGTAACGCAGGCTGTAGAAAGTCATGGTCTATAATACATATTTATGCAAAATTCAATTATTGGCGACATACTGACAAACACAAACCGGCAGGTGCCATGAGCCAACTCAGTGTGCACTCAGACGGTAGGTGGGGCTTGCACACTAAGCTGAGAAGCCACGCTCATGGCCTCACTTTAGGTTTCTTCCCTGCATTTGATCAACAAATTCAGCGATTTTTACTTTTTTTTTTTTTTTTTTTTTACAAAAAAACATTGGAATCATACAGAAAATGTGTTTCTATACTGTTCAATAGACAAATATGAATATTTTTTTATGTTATTTGTTTTTATGTTTTTCATCACCTGCCTCCCCTGACCTGACGTCACTACTCAGAATCATTTAGATGCTTTTGTTTGACTTTGGAGATGTATTTTTCAAGAAAATGTTGGTTGAACCTCACAGCAGTGTGTGATTAAGTGTATTTATATAACAGTGTTGCCTTTAAAGAAGCATCATATTCACAATTTGTTCGTTGTCAAAATGTGCTTCTTCTCTGGCTTTTTTCGTCATCCTGTCACGGCACTATAAAGAGATGCATCCTCCTGTGCAGGGTTGTTGATCTTTCCTGTTGCCCCAGTGAGTCGAAAACAAACATGTAGATGAAAGAGTCATGACTTCGCAATGCAAGGATCACTTGACGTTAAACAACATCAACATCACTAGATAAATGACTGCATGCAAGAGCAATACTTTGACAGAGGAGGGAAATATAATCAATAGATGAGGAGTCTCACGCTGCTGCAACATCACCCTGCTTCAAGATATTGGAGTGAGGTGGGTAACTTTATCTGATGCTTGAATCCACATCAGAGAGAAGCAAGCTGATGCTGAGTCAGTATCTCTCTCCAATGCTTTCCACACTTTTATCCTCTTCCCTCCTACCACGTAAGTCCAAGTGTCTGTGAAAGCCCCTAAGGGAGCGGTAAAGCTACCGTGTGTCACGGAGAGCAGCTGCCTCGAGGGCACTGACTTTTGAACGTACTGCAAGCATCATAACCCGCCCTCTTCCTGCTTTGAGCACGTAAACTACACCCAAATTATGTTTGTTGTCAGCTAATGACAACGATTTGGCTACGTTTGGCCACTAACATTAGCTGTCATTGAATCTACAGCCTATTATAACAACACCATGACTGCAAATCGTTGATTGCTCTGAGACTGCAACAATTTACGCCAATTTTTTGTTATTGGTATGCTAGATGGTGGTGGTGTTCTTACATTTTTTTGGTTGAAAAAAATGTAATCTTGAGCCGGTGAGACATGCAGCAGCTTTAAAGGAAAACTGCACTTTTTTTTTTTTTATTGAGCCCATCATCCACAATCCTTATATGAAACATGACCACACGTCTCTCTTTTCTGCAAGAAAAACAGCTGAAAAAACAGCTAACATGTTGGAGCAAACAATGCAAGTAACGGGGCACACCTATTTAGACTATAAAGCCCTAGAAGCCCCCTAAAAAAAACACCAACAATGTTCTATTTACATAACTGATCTGTATATAAACCAAGCTACAGCAACTAGTTATTGTAGCAGCTAACACAAAGAACTATTTTTCTGGCGGAGTGATGCATCGCCTCACGCCACTACCGAGAGGTAACGGGCCCACTCCAAAACAATGCGATTGCACACCAATCAGTACTGATGAGGAAACAAGAACAAGCATATGAACAACTAAGAATAGACAACCAAATGATCTGTATACTATGTTACTACCAGTATTAGCCCCGTTCCATGTTTTGTTGACTTGCCCCCATCTGCTACAAAGTTTCAGTCCCTCTTCTTGCGGGCTCAGCTTCTAAAACCTGTAGCTCATCCTGTGTTTTTTCAGGCTGAAAAAGATAAGGCTCTGGATCGTCAATAGTCCAGAAGTACTCGGTGGTGGCGGCTCTCACACAGTCTGCCATTATTAGTAGTTGCAAACAAACACGTGCTTCCTATGCCGCTATTTTCGGAAGTAGCCTTAGTTCCAATTTATGTTGTTATGTGAAATTAGTGCGCCCAGGAAAGAAGTTCTGGTGATCAAAATACGGCAAAATACTGTAAGTATTACATGTTATCATGTACCTGTTACTGCATGGTCACAGCATGTATATAAACAATAAAAAGGTTTTTTTTAGAGGGCTTCATTGTTGATTTAGGTGTGTCCCATGACATGCATTGTTAGCTCCCTCATGCTAACTTATTCTCTTTACAATGCATAAAAAGGGAAAGACGTGTGCTCATGCTTCACATAAGGATTGTGGATGCTGGGCAAAATTCCAAAAAAAGTGCAGTTTTCCTTTAACTCCTACATAGGCATTGCAGAGTGATTGCAACCATTTTGCCCTTTTCCCTGGTAATGTGTCTATGTAGCAATCATCCTTCTGTTAGAGAAGAGAAGTGCAGAGGAATTACATGTGACTCAAGAGCATGGAAGAACATTACAACCACAGATGAGCAAGAATACTGTGGGGTGAGTTTAAAAAATAGGAAGATACAAAATAATACACACCAAAAGGCAAGTATGAACACAGCTGTGTTTACACTTGACTGCAAACAAAATGCGTGACTGAGGAAAATCTTATAAATAAATAGTGTGTCAGTCTGAACATCAGAAACCTTTTCCCAAACACACAACATGGTGTGCTTTGTTGAACAATAAACATATCTTGTTAAGAAGCATTATTTATGCAGTAATAGCAGGCATAAATTATGATTTGGAGTGGCATATTTGTCACCATCCATCCATCCATCCATATGCCGCTTATCCTCATTAAGGTCGCGGGTATGCTGGAGCCTATCCCAGCTGACTTCGGGCGAGAGGCAGGGTACACCCTGGACTGGTCGCCAGCCAATCGCAGGGCACATATAGACAAACAACCATTCACACTCACATTCATACCTATGGACAATTTAGAGTCGCCAGTTAACTTCACGTGCATGTTTTTGGAATGTAGGAGGGGACCGGAGTACCCGGAGAAAACCCACGCACGCACGCATGCAAAACATGCAAACTTCAGACAGCGATGCCCAACGGAGATTCAAACCCAGATCTTCCCGATCTCCGAACTGTGTGGCCAACATGCTAACCACTAGGCCACCGTGCAGCGTTCATATTTGTCATGATCTGAAAAATATGTTTAAAAATATGTATAGTCCAGTACACTTCAAGTATAAAGTAATCCCTAGTTTAATTGGTTCCAGAATCAACCGTGATAAAATAGGATTCCTTATTTATAAATGTAATACTTTCATAGTTAGAGAATAGAAAATCTGTTTCTGACCTTCTGAATATTTTTTTAACATTATATAATTCCAAAATGCAATAAAAGTATGTTGTTCTGGTGATCACGTCTGATGTTTGTGTGTTTTACTTAACATAACAGTAACATTACTGACACCTACTGACCAGTGTAGAATACTGCATATCATTCACAGCGTCTTTGAATGTGCTTTCTGAATGTCTTGTATTTGTATTTTAGTGCATTTAGCTATTTTTATGTTTGAAAATGCTGAATTTAGGCAAAAACTAAGTAAAATTTCAACTTCAATATTCCTATTTTTTGACTTATTGGCCGTATTCAACCACGAAACAGTATGATATATTAATTACTATATTTTTGAAAAACAATTGTAGAAATATGAACCGTGAAGTGGGGAGGGACGACTGCATTAGTGCTTAGCTGCACATGGGATGAACCTTGGCACCGTGGGAGCTCTTAGATGGACCAACCTGTTCAGTCGGGCCGCAACGTTGTGCTAAATGAGCGGCTCCAGAGATTGTCCTTAGTGATGTGTGTGCAAAAACATCTAAGAACCGATGCTTTGTAGCAAATTAGAAGAGCCAATTCCTGTTGCATGAGAGCCTCGGTTGCCTTTTTTTTTTCTTTTTGCACACTCAGCTCACCTCTGCTTACTTGATCGGCACACCATGCGGCCAGTTGTATGTGAGGATATTGAGGATATAGGATAATGCGAAAGTAGATGGGACAGACACTACACTGTCTGCTGTCTCAGCTGTGAGGAGGAGAGTGCGAGCATGTGGTACAGGCATGAGAGTCAGACAAGACATGGCAGATACTCTGGAAAAGGATGAATCGCATCAGCATCTAACTTTTCTTAATGCCAACACAAAGGACATGTATCTTTTTGGTTACACAATAATCCCTCATTTCTCTAATTGGTTCCAGACCCAGCCATGATAAGTGAATTTCCACAAAGTAGAATTCTTTCTTTATAAATGGAATATTTTTGCAGTTAGAGCATAGAAAACCTGTTTCCGACCTTCTAAATACGGGTTAACATTATTAGGGTCCTCTGGACATAAAATAACACTCATATGGTCACCTTTACACTCATATCACCCAATATAGTAGATATAATCAGAGAAAATAAGCAATTTAAGACATAAATAACACTCATGCTCATGTGTGCTGCAATAAATGTGTTCCAGACGTGTAGACAGGAAGTGATGCCGGGGATTCAGAGTTGAGTTTTAGCTGGATTACGCTGGATTTGTTTGCAGTGTTATGTCCATTTTGTGCAATTAAAAGTTTGATTCCAGTAGTCAATAAAAGTAGGAATTTAACTAAACAAAATGAGGAAGTTATAATGCCTCTCATAAAAGCACTGAATGCAAAAGGGCTTATTGCTAAATGAGGATAAAACAAGAGGCTATAAATTACACTAAATTCATTGGTGCTGAATTGTAAACATTTTCACAAAATGTACTACTTTTCAAGTCCTATATAATGTTGGTTTATCTGAAAAGAAACAGTTATTATCAGGTATTTGAATGCATACTAAGTTTCATTGCTGTGGCATAACTTCTTCTTAGTCAGACTATGAACTTTTCAGCCCACCCTCCTATTTTTCCCGAAAACATTTGCCTCATTACAAACTCTATGACCTCAGGAGCGTTAAACGTTTGAGGTTTCACTATATAGCGTGTCCCTCTCTATCACTGCTCATGCGAGGGTAGGGAGGTCTCGCAATACCGCACGAGTATCTTCGTTTTAATTAAGGAACCAAATCAACATGACCCAACAGGGAATGTGCTGTGGTCCTTAACACAAAAAGTATGCAATGTGACGACACAAACATGTAAGACAAAGGATTTGGTAGCAAACCTTGAAAATACTTTTATGAGGAGACAAAACACATGCATTTTTTTTCTCCGGTACTTTGATTTATTCTTTTGGAATGCTATCTGATAAATCTCCCAAATGAGCGAAACTATCAAGTACGCATGCTTCATTCCTCAGCATTTTCAATAATAGTCCTGGAGTGGTGCTACATGCACAAGTAATTACTGCTAATTGCTGTCACTGGTTGTCCCACTTGTGCAGTATTAAGTTATTGAGTTGCAAGCCTTCAGTGAGGCTCAATGTTCTTTGCAAAGGGAGAGCGATAATGTTAAACCAAATTGAGGGCACCTACCACTGACCTCATTTCTGTCATGCATCCCTCTATCCCACCTACAGTAGGTCCTTTAGTCTGACGCTCTATACTTAGTAATGGATATTATTATGTGGTTTTATGGTTCTAAGTTTTAGGTCTCTGAATGACAAGAGTGATATGACTTAATGGCCCTCGATCCTAGGGGGCATTTCTAAATCAGCCCAATTAAGAAATATACCATTTCAACAGTCCTTGAATGAGGGAGTGGGGAAATGATTCATTTGATTCGTTTGAACTCCATCTTCCTTGCTTCCTTCCATCGACCTCTGAATTCTAAACAACAAAAAGCTTATTTCAAGGTTGGAGGATATATGCAATTAATAAATATTTTATAGCTTGAAACAGTGCAGACCAAGTGAGATGAGTAGCGTATAATGAGATTCACAGCAAGTGATTTGGAACGTTGAAATGGGCCAAACTTATAGCTCTAACAAATGATGTGTCTAAAATCTGTCTTGAGCCTTTGCATTTCTTATATTTAAACAGTAGGATGTGAAGCGGCATTTTGTAGTATTTTCCGCGCAATTGTCGAAGCGTTAATTTAACCAGGTTTTTCTATGAAGAGGTTGATGAAGGAATGCAGTGTGGGATGGCAAAGTGCACCACCTAATTAGCTCTGAAGAACTCAGTGAATAAGGCTGCCGCTGGCTGTTTTTTGATTAAAAAGTGTGGTTCATGTCAAAATAATTGGATATCATTAAATTTTTGAAAAAGCCAATTTCTCTTTGAACTGCGCTTTGGGGAAAATATTCTCTTTACACTTGAGTTGTGTTTTAAGAATAGCACTTCACTTGATGGTTTCTGGATGATTTCTGCGATTTACTGTATGTCTATAAGGGTTATCCTGCGCTAGTATTTTGAGAACCTAGCCGTAACTTCATCTTACTAAAAGGATAAATGAGACGTTAAGTGTTGTTTTCTTCACTTTACTTGCGTAAAGTCTCTCAAAGTGTTACCAGGTTACTAGGTAGACCTGAAACTTAAGGGATGACAATCTTATTGCATCTGCTGCTCTTTTCTTCCTCATTTACCTTGCTTATTTTAAGATGCACTTTTTACAAATGACCTCGTAACACAAAGGTTGGTACACCCCAAAGAAAGGACACCCCACACCTAAAAAAAACAATCCGGTGTATGCTGTCCAGTGCAGTGAGCAATGCACCAATTTTTACATTGGGGAAACCAAGCAGCCACTTAGCAGGTGCATGTCACACAACAGAATAACTCTTCAGGTCAAGACTCAGCTGTCTACCTGCACCTCAAAGAGAAACAGCAACACATTCTCGACAGAGAAGACAGATGGTTTGAAAGAGGAGTGATGGAAACCCATCTACGTTAAAGTTGAGAAACCATTTCTGAACAGAGGACGACGTCTGCGGCAGAATCTTTCTCCCACACACAATGCTGTCCTTTCATCCCTTCATAAAACATTCAGTCGATCTAACAAATAAATAAGGCACAGCCACCTTGGTTTCATGCCCATGACCATGATTACATCGGAATAGAATGCTAACGAAAGTGATACCACCCAAATGACCATCGTTGGCTGGCAGTGGCCCCACTCCATCATATTCTAAGGCAGGGGTCACCAATGTTTTTCCTTGTGAGAGCTACTTTTACAAAATGAAAATGGCCAAGAGCTACTCATTTTTGTAACATTTATTTTCAGAGCTTATTTTAAACCCAAACAAAGCGAATATGCTTGTTTTACCAGAACATTAACAAAATTCTGGTGTCCACAACCTCACATTTTGTATTTCAGAATGCATTTCTTTCTACTGTTCTTTCATTATTAACTGAAAACCTGAATGAAAAGCAGGCTTGCGGGCACCTCATGTGGCCGTGGGGGGCTACCTGGTGCCTGCGGGCACCATGTTGGTGACCCCTGTTCTAAGGATTGCCACCACAAAAGAACGAAACTATTCCTGTCTGGACATGCTTCCACCTTTTAGATGATAAATACTTTGAATCCTGCACCAAGGTCTCAGACTAGACATGTTCTAACTAGTCAGTCTTGTCATTGAGCATGAACTGATGAAGCCTGCTCGGATAAGAGGCGAAACGTCTTCTAAGACAACCTGAACAGTCTAGTTGCGATCGATTCAATGCCGTGAGAAAATATGTTTTACATACTGTAATTTTTGGATGACAAAAATAACTTTTGCCTACATCTGTGAGTATAGGTCGGATATACACGACACAAACGTTCAGACCGCAGTAGCATTGGATACATATCTGATTGATATCCACATACGAAAAACACCTGGTTTGCATTTGAAAAAATCAGAATTGTTCTGTTCACACTGACATGAAAAACATCAGATAAAGGTCACATATGCAATGCAAAAAAATTGGAGTTGACCAGCAGTTTGAATGTAGCCTATGACACTCAACGAGGCTTGAAATTGTCCCTGACCTGTCAACTTGCAATTGGGCTTAAGTCAGGCTTAATTTGCACAGTGTATGAGTAACTTCTCTTATATTTTCAGATCATGTACTTCTCTGAACACTCCCTGATGAGGCTGGTCCTTCTTTTGAAAAAATATGGCAAAAAAGCCAATGAAAAAGTAAAATACTTAATTATTTGATGATTTCTGGACTGAGTTCTTGGTAGCATGACAGCAGGTCACACTCAAAGCGTTTATTTGACTTAAGAGGTGTATTTGTACCACAGTGTCTGGTCAAAGTCGGAACTCGTAGGCCTTTGTCTAGTTTATTGTGACAACATTGTGCCATGTCATTTTCAAAATGAATTCAAATTGAAGAGTGGAAATTGAATACTTTCAGTTGTCATATACATAGTCGAATAGACGCGTTTTCAGCCTGGATTTGAACGTTGCCAAAATTTAGGATTATTGCACATCTTCGGGAAGACATACGCAGCCTCACCGTGTTTATTCCTGAGTCTGGGCGGAAGGTTGCTGGTTTGATCCACCGTCCTGCAGGGACCATGCTGGGGATTGGCCAGTCACACACAGCGACCACCCCTCCCGAGACAGGAGTTGATCGGTGCCTCATTCACGTACACGGTGCAATTGGCAAGTTGAAAACGGCCAGTGTGGAGTTGTCCACTGCCTCCACTTTATAAGGTTTTCCTCATCTCGCCTCTATTTCGGTTTGTTTCTAAAGTTACTTGGTAAACTTGTTTCGTAAAGTACACGATGCATTTGACAAGGCAGCGCTGTGCAGGCTTGTGATGCGTCAGTCGCTTATGCAACTCATTGGGGTCGCATGATCGCTTTTTTTCCTTGAAATGTATTTTTGTCTTATTGAAGTCATCATAAAACAGGCGTGCTACCTACAATATAAGAATTTTGTTAATTTTTAGTTGGCTGTACACAGACAGTGCTAACATGTCTTTTCGTTTACAGGATATGTTTATTTAATTTATTATATATGTTTTTTTTTGGTTTACAGTGCGTGTTTTTTTCATTTGCAGGATTCATTTACATGTTTTTTTGTTGATTATATGTTTTTTTGTTTATTATATATGTTTTAAGGCTGTAAACCCCTCACCACACACTTTATACACTTTTCTCAGACATGAGAAAATATATATGTTGTGCATCTTGAGGGCCTTGAAAGCGAGGATCACACCTTGGTCCATGGGCTGAATCAACGATGTAGTGTTTCCAAAATAACCCTGTTTCATCCATATTAATAACGTGTTCAGGCTTATATCCCCCTTCAATTTCTGACTTAAAATAATGTACCGATTTAAGCCCCACTCATTCACGGTTAAACCACGACCACTTCCGGTTTATGCCCCGCCCACTCCGAGTACAGATACGGATACGGATAATTTAGATGGGTGAACAGATACAGATACAGATAGCGGTGTACTCGCTCATCCTTAGTAATTATGAACAAATTCATGATGGTGTCAAGGACCGTAGTTTTCCTCACATTGCAGTACTTACACACTATTGTACTTTCAATTAAGGCACAATAGACAATGCAAGTTGACTATTTTGTGCTAAACAGATGAAGCCTCACCACACATTATCTTCACTACAGAGGCGGTATTATCATTTTCATGTATGCCTCACAGGGATCAACTTCCCCCCTAACATCCTTTAACTTTTGTTCTTTGTTGATTAACAAGATCTTAGCTGCAAACTGTTTTTACCAATAAACGAATATATGAACTAAATGAACCACTGTTAAATTGGTTGAACCGGCAGAGGAGTGAGGCTAGTCTTTCACTACTGATTAAATTAGCAGCTTGGTGCCCCATCAGAGGCAAAGGCATGAAATTGCCTTATTTTTTCCTTCTTGTCTTGCAGACTTTACTGTAGCCATTTCACAGCATGAGAATGTTTTTAAGTTGACATTTGTGGAGTAAAAGAAGACAAAAAAGACTGCACAATTGTTAAACAGTCAAATTTAGAGTCAGCATATTATAAAGTGGATTTGTGCACATACACCGCAGACCTGAACTCAAGTGAAATGTTAGTTGTAAATGTAATTGCTAACAGTTTCTGATGTGCTTTATTTAACTGGATGGTTATTACCTCCTCCATAACCTCTGTGCCTCAATCAGGCGCACACGCACACACACAGACACCCCCTGCGCCCCCCACCCCCGCACACACACACACAAAAACATGAATGCACATTTTCTCCATGAAGACAAACCTCTAATGTGCCTTGACTCATTCCTGAGCCACTTCACTAACTCAGTGGGGACTTTTATAACCTTTTAAAACAGCCCGAGGCTTTCTCTTCTCTCTTTTTTGTATACCTGAAAGATTCATGGGGCAGTGCATCACCCTTTCCCTTGTGCTGGGGCCGGCAGGAAATCATGAGGCTTTTGGAATACCATATTTCTACATTCCATCTTGATCTATCTGAAGTAGGCTCTTCCTGTTTCCAGTCTCAAATCTCAGTCCTTCATTTGGAGATTTTTTTTTTAATTTAAATATGTTTTACAGTTTTATGGGAGCTGCAGGATTGGGTCTCTGGTTTTTGCAGATGATGTGATCCTGCTGGCTTCATCGAGCAGTGACCCTTAACTCTCACTGCATCTGTTCTCAGCCAAGTGTGAAGTGGCTGGGATGAGAATCAGCACCTCCAAATCCGAGTCCATGGTTCTCGCCCGGAAAAGGGTGGAGTGCCATCTTCGGGTCGGGGATGACATCCTGCCGCAAGTGGAGGATTTTAAGTACCTCTAGGTCTTGTTCACAAGTGAAGGAAGGATGGGCCATGAGATCGATGGGTGGATTGGTGCGTTGTCTGCAGTGATGCTGACTCTCCACCGGTCCCTTATGGTGAGGGGGGAGCTGAGTCAAAAAGCAAAGCTCTCAATTTACCTGGCGATCTACGTTCTACGTTGCTACCATCACCTATGGTCACGAGTTTTGGGTAGTGATCGAAAGGACAAGATTTTGGTTACAAGTAGGATGGCTGAGCTCTTTCTTAGAGATAAGATGAGAAGCACTGTCATCCAGGATAAACTCGGAGTACAACCGCTGCTCCTCCACATTGAGAGGAGCCAAATGAGGTGGCTCGAGCATCTGGTCAGGATGCCTCCCGGACACCTCCCTGGGGAGGTGTTCAGGGCACGTCCGTCCAGTCGGAGGCCTCTGGAAAGACCCAGGACATGTTGGAGAGACTATGTCTCTCAACTGGCATGGGAACGCCTCAGGATCCGCCGGGAGGAGCTCGACAAAGTAGCTGGGGAGAGGGAAGTCTGGGCTTTCCTGCTTAGGCTGCTGCCCCCGCGACCCGACCTCGGATAAGCGGAGGAAGATGGATGGATGGATGTTTTAGGGCCTTTTTGAACGTGATTGGATAACCGCGGCATGGGCAGTGAGGCAGATGACAGCACATTTAGTATGAAAAGGTTATAGGTTTGTTTCCCAAATGGCAAGGTGGTACGGCCTTCAATGGCTCCAAAAACGAAAGGGCAAAACGAATGTCAGATCAGCCTGATGGGAAATATAAATCACACTTAAAGGATTTTTGACTAACAAGATCTCTTGCAGAACATTTCACATATTAACAAAATCCACTACATTGTATAACGAGTCAGGTAAAATAATTTTGTTGTTGTATCCATCAGTACAAAAAATATTAAGCAGTATTATAAAATGCCTGAAATGGCTATATCTTTAGCCTTTCTTCCTGTTGTTTTGGACTGCTTTGCTATCACAGAAGTAGTCAATGATATAAGGTTTTCACATTGTATAAAAAAAATAAGAGCAATATATTTGGTTACAGCACTGGACTGTCATCAATGAGGAAGACCCAGCAAGAGTCGACAATGAAAGTACACAGAGTACATATAGCAGTTGCCGCACCCTACTAGAAAGTGACACTTCAACTTTGTTTACCACTTGTATTTAATTACTGAATAAATGCATGACGCAAGAAACGCGTACTGTCTTTCAGTTTTATGCCGCTAAATTGTTAACACGTCTACATGTGAGGCATGTTATGAAGAGGAGTTATGGTCGCCACAGTACACCCTCGTGTCGAACAAATGCTCCGGGGCGGCGCCGGGGCTGCCCAGAGAACCAGGAGTATAGAGTGGAGGCAGCCACCTTCTGGTGTACTGTTGTCAGACACCTGCTCCAAGCAGATCCTGTTCTTCCATTATTAATGTTGATGGTGATTAATGATAACAGTGATTAAGGGTACAGACAAGTCCAAACATGTGATCAAAACGTGTTTCGATCTGATAAAGGTTCAGTAGCTTTGATCAAATGTAGACTTACTACAGCTTCTGCTTGGATAGTACCATGGTGCTCAACCATTCTTACTCAGGGTGCCAGATCCACATCTTGTGGACTGTGATGTTTTTCTGTTGATATAAAATACTGCAGGTTATGCCCGGACGTTGAGAGGATGACGAGAACATGGTTGATCAACAATGACTTCATTGAAACAAGCAACCACGGCAAAACAACCATAGTTACGTATGTGCAGCCATCTCCCCCTCCCTTTTCCTTGCTCAAATATATGAGTTTGACACCCCTGCAGTAGAGCAGTGTGAGTGCAGGCCAGCAGGGAAGGAGGGCAGGGAGGGGCAATTGTGCCAGCATTGCTGAAATAGCCCAGTGTATGCGAACACGAATAATCCAAAGAAAAATGAAAACACATGTTAGCGAGGTTCCCAACCGGAGTCTGTGACTTTTCACCAAAACTTTGATTTCGGTATTATGTTGATATTGGACAAAGCTTTGCTACTGTCCACTGACAGCTGGCCTTAGGCATATCTCTCTTGCACTCTCCGCTGGTCATGAGTGACAGCCAAGCAAGCTGACAACCGAGTGAGTGACGGATGCACTTGCAGTTGTTGAGTTAAGCATTACATCCCACCTCGACAATCAATAGCGTCAAGAGTTATTGTGTTGTTTCCCTTCATTCTCCTGCCCACCCTCTGCTCCTGGGTTCTCCCCCCAAAATGAATTAAGATAAAAGGTATTTCATTTTGTTGGGTTTTTTGTGCAGCCTATCTTTTGAATTGGGATAGTGTCGTTTTTTTTAATGGGCCCATTGCATCTGAAGGTCACAACAAATCAATGAGAGAGGAGGCATGCTGGCCTCAAAGAGGTTAATGTAGGGATGTGAAGCAGAGAGAGAAAGAGGTACAGGTACACAAAAAAAAAATATAAAGGCAACACTTTTGTTTTTGCTCCCATCTATTATGAGCTGAACGCAAAGATGTAAAACATTTTCTGCGTACACAAAAGGCCTACGACGCTCAAATAATTATCACAGTCTGTCAAAATCAGTGTTAGTGAGCAATCTCTTTTGCCGAGATAATCAAATGCTGATTAGATGGCATGATTGTTGCGTAGGTGTGCCTCTGGCTGGCCACAATAAAAGGCCACTCCAAAATGTGCAGTTTTATCACACAGAAGATGTCGAAAGTGTTGGGGGAGCGTGTGATAGGCATGTTGACTATCGGAATGTCCACCGGAGATGTTGCCTGCTATCACTTCATCCTCGCTGCGTTACGGTGCTAATCCTGACTGTGTGGCAGTTGGCATTAATAACTGACATGAGGAACATTTATGTTGATTCATGCTGATTCATGTAAAGAGCAGGGTCATCTATTTCACTTCAAATTACAAAGTACTTGGAATAAAAGTCTTACACCTCAGGTGCACATGCTGCATTAATGCACATTAACGAACTGAGAACTCAATCACTAAAATCCATTTTACAGCAATAAAAATGGCATTAAGTGGAACTTCTGTTATACACTCATTGGCTACAGCATTATGTATACCTGCATTATCTAATGAGAGCCAAAAATGTCCTTGCGTCTTTCTTTCAGTAGCTTTATAATTTTAAACTCAAAACTGAACTTTTAATAATACTATACTGCTGCTCTTATACTGCTGCTGAAAATACATCATTATGTTTCACACAGCTGCTTATTTCTGGTATTTTCTGTGTGTGACAGAATTTCCACAGTGACAGTGTTTACCACGTGAACTTTTAATAATACCAAAATAGTTCAGGCTTGACCGTTTTAAAATCTATTCAGAGCAGCTCCTCATACTGCATACATTTAACCATCTTTTGTCTTTATTGTCAAAAGGGCTGTGCCTCTTTATGGCATGCATTGTTCATCAAACTTGGTGACTGTCAGGCTGTGGTGCTGAATAATTTATTTGCTGGAATTAGGAACTGACAAAAGAGAAGATGTGCTACTCTTCTTTACATTGTTGATGAAAAGCTGAGCACTAAGTAATATGTGGCATGTTGGCATGTGAGGGAAACCGACAGGGTGACTTAAAGCAGAGGTGAAGGCTCACTGGTGGTATAGCTGTCAAGATGGCGCCTGATGGACGTACTGTAGAGTGACCGTTAGTAAGTGCGCCCAGTTTCACTGGAATTGGCCAAACTGTTAAAGCAGCTGATGCTCACAGAGCACAACCCTTCTGTTAACTACACCATTTTTCGGTACATAGGACGATTATCATGTTGTTGAGGTTGACCTCCAAAAAATGTTAACTTAGCATCAACGGCAAAGTGGGTCACAGAGCTGTGATTGGTCCTTAGTACATCACCTCTGCCAAAACAAGTACAAAGTTTTAGTACAAGTCTACCAAAACAAAAGCAACACTGGTGCAGGCTGACAAGCATCTCTGCGAATAAATGTGCAATATGCAGATATGAGCAGTTATATAATCCCTCGTTTATCACAGTTAATTAGTTCCAGACCCAACTGTGGTATGTACATTTCCGCGAAGGAGGTTTTCTTATTTCTAAATCTGTGGCAGTTGCACGGAACGGTAGGTCTCAAGCAGGACTTTATTCTTCAACTGCCCAAAACAGAATGCATGCCAAAGCATTCTATAACATTTGCTTCATTATGCATATATTTTTACTGATAATTGTCTGTATTCAACCACAAAACAGCGTGATTTATGAATGAATATAATTTTGAAAAACCGTGATAGAGTGAAGCTACAAAATGACAAATTCGTAAATAACCTCTCAGGTTAAAAGGAAAAAAATGTTGTCTAAATGCTGTCTTATATTCAGGTCAATACATTAGTTTGAATGCTCAACTCGGATTTGCGCAGTTAATAGTGATTCTTAATTGTTGGGCTTTTTCTCTCGAACAAGTTCAGCCTTTTAAGTCTTTTGATCTGTTTGTGTTTCTCTGCTTCATAACCTCTGACTGCTGCAAAGCACGCTCTTTTTTTTCTCACCGATCAATAAGTCAAACCCAATATGGAGTGCCTACTTCCAAAACTTTTTATAATACTTTGAGCGCCTCACTGCACAACAGTTGAACTACGTCCCAACAATAAACCTTCTTATGACTCATCTACACCTCCACTGCCCTCAGATGCTCCCAACCGAAATAAATAGGAATCATTTTACAAAGTGTCGGAATCTTGACGTAAAGGAATTATAGTATTTTTATAAGATGTTGTCACCGCATCTCTATTTTTGGGGACCCTGTTAGTCAGGGACCCTTGGAATTGTCCTAGCTTTTCCCCCCTACCCAGCACTCCTCCTTCTACTGTATCTATCCATTTTCTACCATTTATTCTGTTCAGGGTTGTAGAGAGCTGGAGCCTACTCATAGGACTATTCCATGGACTGGTCACCAGTCAATCACAGGGCACATATAGAGACAGAGAACCATTCATGCTCACACTCACACAGTCACTGAGTGGGTACTGAACCCATGCTGCAACTGAAGTCAGGCAAGTCAACAACCTGACCATCAGTGACAATTTAAGAGTTTTAATCTTAAAATTGTCACAACTCAAGTTTCAGTTGAACTTCAGTCTATTTTACATTTCTACTGAAGTTCTTTTTTGTGTTGTTTTGTGAGTATTTTTCCATTGTTTCAATTTTGCTCCTTGTCTCATTACCTCATGTCAGCCAATTGGTTTTAAACCAGAACTTGTGTTCAACGAGCTGCCTCACCACCATTATTAGTTTAAATCTATCTGGATTCACCGTTCAACTTTTTTTATTGACACAGTTCATTTTGTTATCATTTTCATTGTGCATTTTTTTTCTTTCATACTTTGAAGCTTTTTTTGAGTTGCTGCCTACACTTGTGGTTGCTAACATTCCAACCACCCACCGTGTCAGAGTACATGCATCATATTAGGATTACACAACTTGTTATGTCACAATGTTATTGATCTTAAACTCCAAAATAAGACACAAAAATAAAAACAGGTATTATAGTATAATGTGTTACAAAAGAAACACTATTACAGCAATCGCCACTTTTTGCTGTATTGCAGTAATTTAAGTATTAATACAATTTTTGCGATATTATACTCGTTAAACTTTGTTAACCCTCCAGATGTGTCCGTTTTGTGGGACCAAAAGACAATTAGGCCTGTTCTTATTTACAGTGTTGTTTGGCATCAGTTAACTTTCATATTTTAGAATTATGCTCTAGATTAGGTTACTGTAACCCTAAAGTAATGCAGAAGTAATGTAACACTTCAGACACAACAATACTGTATTGTAAGATGACTATTTACTTTCAAATGCCAGTAACTAGTAATACACTGAATATTGGAAGTAGCCCAACACAAAAAAGTAAGTAGCACAACACGGTAGCCCAACACAGTTTATGATAATACAAAAAACTAATAAAGAATAAATCCATCCATCCATTTTCTATACCGCTTGTCCTCTGAAAGGATATATTGGTCATATGTTAGCATGCTAATGATAAAAATGGCGCGATATATGTAGTATACAACATGTGTATGGTACGTACACGTAGATATAGTAAATATAATTTTAGTGATGTGTGAAGATTATATTTCAGTGTATCTTCCTGAGCCAACATATGCATCTGTGTCCTCTTTAGGGCACATTTGTTTATTTTGTTAGAGTTACAAATTTGGGGAAAGTAACCCTGTTTTGCACACAAACGATGGAGGTCGGCTCATGGAACACATTCACACTCCAAGACACATTTCTTTGCCAAGGGAAGGCTCTCAGGAGGACACATGTCTAATAAAGTCAATGTCTTGCCTGCTAGCTATTTTATTAGTCACATAGGGTATAATAGTATCATGATAAACTGCGTTGCTTGTTTACCTGCTTGTGAAATACTTGTAGTTAACCCATAGGTCATATCATATAGGTCATGGATCTCACAGAGCCAGACACAAAGACCTTGAAGTTCGTGTATTTTTGTCCTGAAATAAGATCTTGGGAGTCAGGAAGCATTTTCACAAGAAAATTCCAGAATCCCAAGGACGAGGACTAGAACATTGACATGGGAACCAAGTTAGAAGGGAGATCAAGGAGGTAAAGGAGCCCCCCTAAAAGGTACAAACTTTATGGGCATTAAAAGGATACCCTTGTGGCCACAGGCTGGACATGATGAATTCAGATCATTGTTTTATATTTGTTCTAGCCGTTGAGTAGAATTCGGGGAACCAGTCTTGGAAAGTCTCTCCAAGCAAAACATATCTGAAAAAGTGTCCCAGTGGCAAAACATTTTTCCAATTTGATTTTATTGAGTGTTTAATTTATTATAGTCCATTGTAATTCCCCCTGCTTTGCAGAAAGTGCCTTTTATTTAATTTGACTTGCCAGTTTACCCTTGAGGGAAACAGTAGCGCTTTATCTAATGCCACCATGCTGTTTAATCTTCTCATATTGTTTTCAACTTTGAGGGGGAAGCTACTGACCTCGCAGGCTTCAAGGAGAGAAACACCAAGCACAGTCGATGCACTTCAGAATATTATTTTATAACAACTTGTTTCAAAGATAGTTGTTTCAAAAATGTTAACATCTTTGAAAGTTTATTTTCCATTCCATTTTATGTATGTTATTTTAAATATGTGTCTTCAGTCTCCCAAACCCTGATGTCATATAAATAAGTGGACAAAATGGCTAAGTATTTCTCCCGTTGTATTTAAAAATGCTCCCCCCAGTTGCTGCCGATACAAAAATTAGCTGGGTGGTGGATTTGCTTGTAAGAAGCTTTTAGGAATGTCAAACACAGACCAGCCACATTTAACAAAGCATTAACAAAGTACAAATGAAGAATGGCAATTTCCATAATATATCTATTTGTACGTTCAATAATTTTGATCAAGGTTGTTTAGGTTGCAAAATCCGGGTACTACATCATAGTATGCTCCTATATACTGGAAGATTTGCATCCATTGTTAACGATCTGGATGTTGTTGGACTGGACCAGGTCTATAACCTTGAAATGTTACTGAAGGGTGCATGGGAGTTGAACCAACTGGTCCTGGCCCTGGAATAGGCATTTGACTGTGTCCCTCTCTTGTGGGGGGTGCTCCGTATGCCGTTTGTAGCACGTTACTATATCCTTGTACAACCAGAGCAGGAGCCTGGTTTGCATTGCCGGCAGTAAGTCGAGACTGTTCATGGTGAATGTTGTCACTGGTTCTTTTCATTATTTTTATGGACAGAATTTCTAGCTATAGCAAAGGCGTTGAGGTTGTCCCGTTTGGAGGCCTTAGGATTCATTCAGCCATCCATTTTCAATACCACTTGTCCTGACTAGGATCACGGGTAAACTGGGGCCGATCTCAGCTGACTTCAGGCAAAAGGCAGGGTACACCCTGGGCTGGTCGCCAGCTAATCACAGGGCAAGCCTTAGGATCTTATCTGCTATTTGCGGATGATGTGGTCCTGATGGCCTCATCAAGCTGTGAGCGTCAGCGTTTACTGGGGCAGTTCATACCTGAATTGTGAAGCTTCTGGGGTCAGACTCAGCACCTCCAAATTTGAGGTCATGGCTCTCAGCCGGAAAAGGAAGAATTGCACCCTCCTGTTTGGGAGTGAGGTCTTGCCTCAGGTGGAGGAGTTCAAGTATCTTTTTTACGAGTCAGCGAGGTTGGAGTGTGAGATCGCGCAGAGTCTAGAGCAGGGGTCACCAACACAGTGCCCGCGGGCACCAGGTAGCCCCCCACGACCACATGAGGCGCCGCAGGCCTGCTTTTCATTCAGGTTTTCAGTTAATAATGTGAGAACACTAGAAAGAAATGTATTTCCAAACATAAAATGTGAGTTGTGGATACCAGCATTTTGTGAATGTTTTGGTAAAACAAGCATATTTGATTTGTTTGGGTTGAAAAAAGGTATGAAAATTATTTCTACAAAAATGAGTAGCTCGTGGCCATTTTCATTTTCTAAAAGTAGCTCTCGCAAGAAAAAACGTTGGTGACCCCTGGTCTAGAGTAATGCGGTCTTACCGGACTGGCGGGGTGACGAGAGAGCTGAGCCAGAAGGAAAAGCTCTCAATTTACCAGTCAATTTACGTTCATTCCCTCACCTATGATCAAAAGTTTTTGGTAGTGAACAAAAGAGCAAGATAACAGATGTAAGCAACCGGAATGAGTTGCCTCCGCAAGGTGGCTGGTCTGACCCTTAGAGATAGGGACAGGAATTTGGTAATTCAGTAGGAGTTCAGAGTAGAGTTGCTGCTCCCTCACATTGAGATGAGCCAGTTGAGGTGGGCTCGGGCATCTAATCTGAATACCTCCCAGACGCTTCCCTGGAGGTCAGCTGAGAAGAGGATCTGGTTAAGACCTAAGACATGCTGGAGGGACTATGTCTCGCAACTGGCTTGGGAACAGAGATCGGGAAGTTTGCGTTCTACTGTGACTGCTGACCCTGCGACCCAGACCCAAATAACTGGAAGGCAATAGATGGCTGGATGGGTTGACAATCCAAATTAGGTAAACAGAGCCGTCATTCTGGGTGGGCTCGGAGTACTACCACTGCTCCACCTTATTGAGAGGATCCAGTTCAGGTGCCTCTGGTATATTTTTTTGGATGCTTTCTGGATGCCTATTTGAGATATTCAGGGCAACCGGGAAGAGGTCTTGGGACCGACCTACATAGGACACTGGAGGGACTATGTCTTAGAGCTACACCTGGGGACATCTCAGTGTCCCCATTGATGGAGCGGGAAAAGGATGGATGAATGGGTGGTTTGACAGTACCATTCACAGATCGTTATGTGAAAGAACCAGGCACTTTGGCATCATACCCAAACAAAGCACAACCAGTGGCGTGTCCCAAATTGAATCCCCTCTCCCCTCTCTGTCTCCCACCATTTTTTCATACATCTTCAGATTCCCTCATATAAATTCACCTATACTAGTGGTCCTTCAAAGCGGGTATACCCACAGTGGCCTCACAGTTACATATTCATGGAAAAACCTCTACACTGACCACATTAGCAGAGAGCCTGGCTTGTCACTATGATAGCCACATCATGTATTCAACATTCCATCACCACTGTTTTTCACAGAATTGATGAGTGATTATGTTTTGCAGGCTTGAGTCTCCGACTCGGACCCTAACCCTGGAGGCCCCCCGGGGCGTTGACCTCAATGCTGGCGTTGGAGACTTCACTGCATCCTGTAGGAAAGACCTACTGCTGCAGTCCTCAGAGGGAGAGGTGAGAGTATTAGCATTGGAGTGACTGCGGTTTCTACTATGTAATTAAATAAACGTATGAATGTATACATAACTGTTTTTATCCAAGAAACTGCAATCCAGTCTGGTTTGTATGTGTGTATATACAGTACAGACAATCCATTGTTGGGCCGGTTTCATTAAAGTACCTTATTAGGCTAATGAGCGTCATCAATCCAGGCGACCTTGTCCTTCTTTTCTTCCCCCATTGCTTGTGTTTGGGAAAAGTGACTTCATTAAAGCTGCCTTGATGAGGTTCCCTGTCAGCTGCAGCTGTCATGTGTGTGTTCTATTAGCCTACTATCTTACTGTCAAATTCTTTGAATAACAGCCTGTCATTTGGGAGCACCAGCGCATGCTTGGCCATTGTCAGTGGGTGTGTGTTGCGTGTCCACTAGAGCATAGTGTGTCATTAACTCTGTAATTAACAGAAGAATGCCTTCTTTTATTAGGCTCACTGTCAGTGTCCATCATACACAGTCCTCTGTACTGAATACACATTCGTCACACACCACACACACACACACACACACAAACACAAGATCAGAAGTCTTAGAAAACAAGTTAGATGATCTTTTCCAAAAAAACATTTCTCATTTCCTTCTCTCCACCACCCTCTTAGAATTTTCTCATATCCACTCATACGCTCTTCTCCCACTTTCTTTCCTTATCTTGTCTCCATCCACTGGCTCTTAATCAGGAGAAGTACACAACTTCATCCCTAAAACCACACACGTAAGTGCTGGACTTAAATCTAGTGCAGAGAGGGCATCCATTCTTCCATCTGTTTTCTATATTGCTTATCCTGTAGACCGTCACAAGGGGGGAGTGGAGCCTACCCCAGCTGATTTTGGGTGAGAGGCATCAAATAGAATTGTTTGAACTAATTCAGACTGATGATTTATGATATATTTTTGCACCAATAGATACCACGCACTACCAGGCATGCTCACACCAGTTGAGGAAACCCTCCTCTACATTTCCTCTTCCTCCATTCCCCTCAGTCTGTCATATCTGAGTAACCCAGCCTATCTAATTAACTTTCCACTCCTAGGGTTATACATCAACATGACTGTCACTTTATAGGAGGCGAAGGAGGAGGGGGCCTTAGTTTTTTTCTCTTTTGTGTCACTTCTCTCTGTCTCTGCATTTCATGTACTCTTTTGTCCTACTCTGTTCTCTTCGCATCCATTATCTTTCTTTGTCTCTCAACCACTTTTCTCCCCCGTCTCTGCATTAATGGATGTCTCCCTACAAGTGAACAATAACATTAAACTAGCTCAAACAAGGATTGTGGCAAGGCTTGATACCATGAAAAGCATATTTCCTCTCAAACTTTTCAACCTTCCCTGTGGGCAAATGGCTGGAAATGCCCCCTTTGGATCCATCAAGAGGCCTTAATATGTTAAAATGTAGGTGTTTGTAATGACAAAAAATAGCTATTATTAAATACAGATTTTACCCATTCACGATTCTTAATGAGTTACATGCAATGACATACACTAAAAACATGTAATGTAACGTACCCCGAGTTGCCTCAGAGACAAGACATGGATGCTGCTATGACTGCAGTCGTCCCTCGACACTGTGCGGTTCAAATTTCACAGCTTCACATAAATTAGTAAATTATCGCTGTTCCGTGGTTGACGATATGCACATTTAAGCCAATTGTACATATTCTTGCCCTAAATTAAGCATTTTCAAGCATAGAAATGGCAGAATGAACAAAAAATACAAATATAAGGCATTCAGAAGATGCATCCAAATGGTGTATTAGAGCGATCTGTCAGTGCTCGATTATACATTTCTGGTATTGTATTTACGACTGCTACCACTAGAGGGTGGCGTTGATTGTTTTATCGGTCTGGAGACGTGCAGCTGTAGTAACAACTGGACCCGTCCCACAGCCTCGTCTATGCATCTATGTGCCTGAATTAGAAAATTAGAAACCTGCAGTAGTGCTACAATAGCCGGTTAAATATAAAGCCACAACACTGGTCACGAGGTGTCAGTATTGTTACATAGATGAAACAACAGCCAACAAAGGAAGTACGCTGGCCAGTAAAAAACAACAAGGAACTCTGCCAATGTTAACGTGTGAGTCTATGTTATGTCTTTTTTATGTCTAATATGTCTTATTTTCTGTCATTATGTCTACTATATTGGGTAATACTAGTGCAAAGGTGACTATAGAGGTGTTTTTTCATGGTTAGAGGACTCGTATTTCCTATGCTCTAACTACGAAGATATTCCATTTATAAATAAGGAATCCTACTTTGCAGAAATTCACTTATCACAGTCGGGTTTAGAACCAATTAACAGTGATTAATGAGGAATTACTGTATAGAAAAATGATGACTTCCATTCTCCCTAAAAAATAGTTGTGTCGCTCTTCCAGTGTCTCCCACCCTGGTGGTAAGAAAGATTTTGACAGTATAGAGAGCTTTTGGAAGAGAAGGTGAAGGTTATCCAAAAAGCTTCATCAGTTCAAAACAGAAAAAGCAGCCTTTCGGATCGAAGGTGAAATGTCTTCAATCCCAAGAAGAAGTGCAGTGGTCTTCAATTTAACCTTTGTGGATTACCACGACCTCGATGACTAAAAATCTCCTCACACTCACACATGCTCAGACCTTCTGGCAGAGGCTTAGCCGCGGGGTTTGTACTACATGGTTGAAGTGACACAAACATATTTTTTTTGCTCTGTACGCATCACGGTAACGTCAACAAAAAACCAACAACTTTGAACTGGAATAGGGTTGGATCGCAATTAAAAGTGGATGAAAATACAATTTGAATAAATTATCTGACAATGTTATAGATATATCTGATTTACCTGGCAGTGTGAGCCTTACTGTTAATGAGATATACGCTAAGCGCATCTGCCCGTGTAACACATGTAACATTATTTTGAAATAATGCCTGCCGTAAATCAAAACCGCAGTGAAAGCCTAGAGCATTAAAAATGCTGTAAATATGGAACATTAGAGGTGCACAGACCATTAAATAAGGAAAAATTATTGCCGTAATTCAGTGGTTATCGGCATTTAAACCTAGTCATGTGAAACAAATTAGGACAACCCAAATTTGACCAGAAGTCGGATTGACGTAAAATTGAAATTTCTCTCACAGCTCATTTTGATTTTATAACTTTACTTGTGTTTTGTTTTTAAACCTCATTTTGTCACTCTTTGCGATTGTTAAACTGTGTAAACTGCAATATAAATAAAACGTATTATTATTATTTTTTATTACCAACAAAACAAGGGTGATCATGTTTTGATTACCGAAGACCAGGACACTCGCGCCGCAATGAAATACTTAAAGGAATTTTACCCAAAGATGCCTGATCATTTTTATACATTTAAAGCATGCTTCCTCTGTATGGATAGAAAATGTGGTATTCCAAAATACTATCCATAACCAAAGAAACAAATTCCAATGGAAGAACGCTCAAAAACCGGCACAAACATGATTCCAAAAACAGAACACAACTACGCGTCAGAGGATTAACTGTGTGACAAATGTTTTGTTTTTTCTTTGGCTTTTTGGCAACACTGATTCAAAAAGCCACCTACACGGTAGTCTCTCAGGGACTATGTCACATGCAGCAGAGTGCCCTAATGCCGGTCAATTTAATGGCCCAATGAAAACCACTTCTACAAAAAAACCAGGAAGGCCAAGACAGGACGTTACAACAGGACATCCTAGGAAAACAGGATATTTTATCACTCTATACAAAACACCTAATACTGCAACTTTAGGGTGCTGAGCAGAATCATCACAAAATTTGGTAGAAATTTGGTGCAGGCAAACACTTCTGTTAAATTTGAGCACGGTTGGCTAAGAAATATCTTCCATCAAGCGAAACATCTTTGCATGGGGACGGGTGGGACTAGCAACTACTGTAATTGCCAATAAGTCATTGACAGTTCGTCTTACGATTATTTAAAAAATTTGAGGATAGAGTGGTAGCTTGGATTTTGTTATTAATCCATGGCTCTTGTTGGGAAAGATGGCAATGAGAAGGAGGAGGAAGGGATCCACACTGAAACCAACTTTGTGTTTTGCTGCCACATCTTTCTGGAATTCAATCGTGTTCCTCACCTTCCTTATCAAAGTGCAGGCACTTCCAACTTTCTTCGGCTCCATGGTGTGTTATTTTGTAGCCTTACTCAATAAAAAAGCAGAGACTTGTGGTGTAACTGCATTAGTTGGCAAAGAACTGCAGAGTCATCAGGTGATGATGTCAAAGATGAGTGACAGAGCTAGGGAACAATGACTTCCAGGTGGGAGTTTAGAGCAGGTTAACGTGAGAGCACGTTTTGCGATAAAGACAGGTTCCGAACAGAGTTGGACTGATGCAGTGTATCAATAACACAATGAGTCACCAATGTGTGGGATTTTTTGTTTGGGCAAACGTGGGCGACAGATTTGGTTGTGATGCAGGAGTGGTGTTATTTTGAGTCTGGTGTATGTCTCTTGTTGTGATTGCGATTATTTTTCGTTTTTTTGTGCTACAGAACAGGAACCTGCGGTACCAGTGTTTTAACTGAGTGAGTCTCCATTAATTGTAACACAACTGTTGCGTTAATTTTTTCTTGTTTAATAAATGAAATTAACTGGATGACTCGTGTGTTAGGCGCGATGTTTGGCTCTGCGATTACCGAGACATATTTTTGGCAGTATTTTCGTTGAAAACTGAGGGGTAAGAAAATCAATGTGCCACTGCATTTGTATTACAGGCAAACCGGTGTAGTTGGTGGTTTGTATTTTGGCGTGCATGCATGCTGGTTGTTTCAGGTCTTAAGTTAAAGTAAACACAGTGATGTCGGATATACATTACTTGAAAGTATAATAAACAATTTGAAAAATCGAAAAATCAATATGGACACTTGATTGGAATTGGACATTTAGATCTGCAGCATAAATCCAGCCTATTTGGTGACATGATATGTCTTACATAAAGCAGCAGAACACAAACACGTTGCATATGTTGAATCATCCCAGAATCATCTCACCCAAAACGGAATCGCTCCATGTGTCAATTGACATCATTTTAAAAAATCGTACACACATCCCTGACAGGGCAGCTTATCCAGATGCCATTCCTTTTCACATGCTTCCGTACAAGCTTTCCATGACCGCTGACATCGTCAAATGAACAGAGGCGAGCTGATGAAGGGAGAATATAAGGGGAGGATGGGATGAGTGGAAGGTGGAGGAGGAAGGCAGAAAATAGATGTTTCTGTCGATTTTGCAGGACAATATAAAAGCATGTGGGACAGCGAGGCTTAAAGTCAAATCAATGCTGTCAGCAACTGGCATTTAAGAAGGGACTATTAAAGTTTGGGAATGCATCCCTGGAATTAGGGCCAAATGGGTTTGAGATAGGAGAGCAATGGTTTCCATTAAAATCATGGCTGCCAGCTGGCAGGTCCGCTCACAATTTCTGTAATTGTGTTATTTTATTTTCTAATTTTTATTTTTATCTCCTTCACTTTCACTGACGGGAACCGCATGAAAAATGTTTTCATTTAATCCCAACTTTTTGGTGCTTTGCAAAACACTAAAATGATAGTCAAGAACTGATGTTACATAGCATCTGACAATGGCTTTGTTGCTTAACAAATGAACGCTTATAGTTGTACTGTTGTATTTGTCACAGCAGTTTAAAAGTGTATTATACAGTATTTCAGACCTCTAAGGAGATGACACTTACTGTTATTCTCACTGCCTATAGCTTGACATGTATGTTTATCATTTATAATAATTCTAAATCAACACTTACAATAAAGTTTATGCATCCCGACTGGAGCCTGCACCACAGTTAGCACGACAATTGAGTCTCATTCCTGAGTGAACAAGCATTTTTTATTTAACATCTAAATATATATTGAATGTATACGATTTTCTGATAGCTAGCTTGTAATTGATGTGAAACAGAAAGGGGGTAGGATTAAATAAGCTTTGTTTCTCCCTCCTCCTTTTTGGACATGCCTTTTTGGACGGAAGTGTGTTGTGCTATGTTATGTATTCCAATGTAACTTGTATTATATAACTTGTTCAAAATAAATTAAACCTTTGCCATTACCATTACCAAATAATGTTACATTTTAAGACTGATTGTTAGATCAGCGTGGACACCACTTTCCATTTTAAATGTTTTTGAGTTTGTTTGTTTGTTTGTTTTAATTCATCAAGCCAGTCCTGCTAATTATTTCTGCCTTTAGTGACACATTAAATGAGACTCAGGGGTGTATATATGTAGTGGTTTGTTTACAACTTTCTTTTTTTGTGAATACTGTATACTAAATAACAGTTTTTTTGTGGAAGTGTGTGGACGTGGTCAAGCAAACAGGCCATCCTTTATGTCCTTTTCTTTTAGTCAGTTGTCAGCTCCAATTCTAACGTCTGTCCATTCAACCCACCTAATGGTCTGTGTAATGCACTCAGATAGCATCACCACCTCCCACGTGTTTGTGTTTGCTTGTGTGTGAGAACTCAGGGTAAGTTGATCTGAAGCTTGAACATTGTGTGGAAAATTCTGTAAATTCTTTCATGAAAATATCATCACATGTGAGTTTGAAGTCACCAACTTGTTGCTGTACTGCTGATATGAGTCGTGAGGGTGACATCCTTTTTGTCAATTAGTGAGCTAATTTTTAGCTAGTTATAAATGCATATACAGCGGTCCCTTGTTTATCGCGGGGGGTTACGTTCTAAAACTAACCCGCAGTAGGAGAAAACTGTGATGTACTCAGCTTTATTTTTTACAATTATTATATATGTTTTAAGCGTGTAAAACCCCTCACCATACACTTCATACACTTTTCTCAGACAGGCATTAACATTTTCCCACATTTCTTTCTTGTTTAAACACTGTTCAAACCTTTAAAAATAAGTTCAGGATTATAGATTGAAACCAATGATCAAAACCTGTTTTCAGGCCCAAACATTTGTTTGAGAAATAAAAATCTAAACGTTTTCGCATAAAGAAATATGATAGCTTTTAGAAATAACAAATTTTATTTGAATGGTCAACCTACGGGGTTGGACACATAAGAAATTATTAAAGAGATAAGTTTGGATTTTTTGACATGAAGTTGTATGACATCAGCATTGTAGTCCATTAACAACGACTTACCCCCTCCTTGAGGAAGGATATGAATGAGATACAATAGCATATTGCATTACAAATAGTGCGAGAAATTGGGTCTCTGCAATCACAATCACAAATAAAGCAAGATTCGTAAAAAATAAGGATGCATTTAACGTTTCTGAAAACAGACTAAATTGAACTACAAAAGCCTCTCCCAAATGATCACAGAGGTCCATAATGATGTCACAAACCTTATGGAAGAAAATAAGAGCACTGAGCAAGGCTACCAAAGCACTAAGAGAAGAAATCAAGGAGTTACAAGATGAAAACGCGAACTTGTGCACTGCTCTTAAGGAGGTTAAAAACACTATATAAGGAAATTAAGCATTATGCAAGGATGTTAGCGTTCTGCTGGATGATATCAAGTCATTATTGGAAGACAATGCTGCCTTGCGCGTTGCTCTTAAGGAGGTTAAAAACCCCAAATAGAGCATGATGCAATGATATCAACATCCTACAGAATTAAATCAAGGCACTATTGAAGGATAATGCTGCCTTTCGCACCACTCTTGAGGAAGAGAAAGAAGCAAA
This sequence comes from Dunckerocampus dactyliophorus, assembly GCF_027744805.1. NCBI lineage: Eukaryota > Metazoa > Chordata > Actinopteri > Syngnathiformes > Syngnathidae > Dunckerocampus > Dunckerocampus dactyliophorus. The sequence goes on from NC_072824.1 coordinate 18,250,494, forward strand.
GGAAAATATCACTGAGCAAATGAAAAATATAATTGATGAGATGGTTCAGAATGCACGAATGAATGATGTGATCCTCACAGGGCTCCGAATTACACCGAGTTCAAAAGATAGGGTAGTGCAAAACAGAGGAGAACCAGATGGAATGGATGTTCCTTCAACAAAGCAACAGATTGGCAACTTCCTCCAATCAAAGGAGGTGGATGTAGATATCAACACCATCGACACTTGCATCCCACTCTATGTCAGAAACAACACCACACCAACCATCATTGTTAAGTTCACATATATATATATATATATATATATATACCTGTGTATATATACATGTATTAGCAATTGATGTGATACAAAGAGGGGGTAGGATTAAATAACCTCTGCTTCTTCCTACTCCTTTTCGGACATGTGGAACTGTGAATTGTAACATGAAGCATTCAAGGTACAGTATGCATGTTCAACCGTATGCATGTTCGAAATAAATTACACCATAACCATAACAAATTGTACCGCTGTTGATGTGTTCAGGTCAGAATAAAGTAATGAAAGAGCGTCAGACACTGTGTGACTCTGTGGGGAGCTAATAGTCTGTCGTCATAACAGCGAGCCGTGGCTTGCCATTAGCCTATGCGTTAATTCCGCAAAAAAATGTAACGTAATTAATGAAATATATTAGTTAGCGCCATTAACGCAATAGTTTTGACAACCCTAAATATAATACAATATACCCATATACCTTTTGCCAGTAATTCCAGCAGTTTACTATGTTCAGAACATACAGTATGGGACATTAGTGCCTTAGTCCGTAAAGACTTGGTTTTGAGTGTCACGGTTGAAACTCACTGGGGACTAAAAAAATTTTTAGATTAGTCACACAAAAACTACAGGTGTCCTTGGGTCACGAACGAGCTCCGTCGTTGCGATTGAATTGATGTAGATGTTCAAGCACCAGTGTTATCCACAATTTAGTCAACCACAAAGGCCCTAATGTATACATTTTGGACATATATTTATATCCATCCAAGCTAATACTTGAACGCACTTTCATTTCGAATAAATGCAAGTGCTCATCTAAAGTTCAGCTGCCCTGAATGATTTCCATTCCAGTTCATCTACTCTCATCTACCCGTGTATTCATCATCTCCACCTCTCCTTTACTGATCTTGATTTCCTGTTACCTTTCACACATCCATTCCCGTCTCACTTTCACTTCCTGCCTCTTTTCTTGTAAGCCTTCCTCCCTAAACCATCATCTCTTCTCACAAATTACCTTCCTCTGGTTGCAATCTTACAATCACAATCCTTTGCCTTTCAACTCATCTTTGCTGTATTCCGCACCACTTTTCTGTTAATACTGTATCTCGGTTGCCCTCCACGATGCTATTGTGATGTTTTTCTCCAGTGATATGGAAGAGAAAACAATGAGTCAAATAGTATGAACTCGCATAAAACCCATCTCTCCTCATTCTCCCAACCAATCGCAATGCCAAAGTTAATTTCATGTTATCTTTGTCATGCCAGGTATGCTGTGTCAAATGATATTCCAGCCATGTTGCCAACCATGACTGAATTCATTTTCCAAATGGCAATAACAGAGCCTGAGCAGCTTTTATAGGAAGGCAAGCAGAAGATGGAAGGTGTGCAACAGGGATCTGTTTAAGGCAAAACTCAGCATTTGAAGATTGTCTTGTATTTTAACGGCAACCTATTTTAAATGAAGGATCAGGATTTTGGGTCTCTGGTAAGCTTTATTGGGTTTCCAATTCCGAGAGTTGCAATCAAAATGCATGAGTAAAAGTCATAAATGTGTTTGTATCCTTTTTAAAAGTTCTCAAAGACCCCTAAATAAGCAGACATGTCTAAACTGACCAGAGAACAACACTGAATTCATCACACAACAACTCAAAGCTTTACCTCAGAAATATATAAAATGAAAAAACCCAACAAAACCCAGTTTTCCGATCAGGCATTCATCTGAGCAATGCATTCATTGGGGCGCTACAACGACGTCAGCCTCCCTCTGGGGTCTGTTCTCTGGGCTGCTCCTCCAACAACCATCTATGTTGTTTGTCCTCTAGTGAACTGCTCTTCTTTGCATTGTGGGTAGATGTTAAAATAGCTGCTGTTTGTTATTTTAAACTCGTATTGGTACATGTAATGTATATTTCGTTTAATGTTGCTTGTAAGATTTATACTGAGTAATGACATCCTGCAATTTCCAATGGGTTGACAAGTTTGTTGTGAGTTTTTTCGTAGCTCATGATTGGCTCTTGTCAAATAAAAAGCTTCCTGGTCCTCAGGACTCATGCATGCCTCAATATGTCATTATATGGCGTGGACACGTGCAGCTTATACACCGGTGCGGCTTATATATGAACAAAATATGTTTTTCCTTCTAAATTTAGTGGGTGCAACTTATACACCGGAATTTCCGGTACACATATAGCTTATTATTTACATCATCTTTGTTTACACATTTTGCCTGGCTCTCATTGACTCTCTTCTGGCACCTAGGTAGCCTAGGTAGCTCGTTTTTATCCCACGGGTGAGCTACAGTGGCTATCACGTTCATGGGGTAACTTATTTTTTTTTTAGTGTCACTTAACAATCTTGCTCTCATATTCAAGTATTTTTTGCCACCTTATGTTGTACATTTATGATGTGAGATTTCCAGCTTGTTTTTTCATCTATTATGATCCCCAGAAATGTGTTTTAGTTCACCCTTTCAATATCCACTCCGTCTACTATAATAAATAAATAAAGTCACAAAAGTTATTTGTCATAATAAAAAAAAATCCATACACAGCATCGGCACCACACAGCGGCGGCAGTCCACCGCCACAGCCCACCACCACAGCTTCAAAAAAATCCTAGGGGAAATCCTGCATTGTTGATACAATAAATCTAATGACGGCCCGATGATGACACATCGCTGTTTATACCAGCACTTGGGAGATCAGAATATCCCTAGTAATTATATGGTGTTGTATGAAGAGGACTATAATCATTAAGGGACTGTGAGACCTTTTCAAATGTTATGCTTACCTACAGTACATACAGTATCCTCGTTAATGGTTGATGGAGGCTGGAGGCTGGGCTTTTATCTACACTGATATTTAACAGGCAATGCGAGCTGCAACTGTGCTTTACTCTATCTTGTGGCGAGACTGACGTGTGTGTGTATGTGTGTGTACTTTTTTTATACAGATCAAGATGTGCGCCGTCAGCCGGAGTGAAATCATTAGTTAAAGTAATTGCTTCTCACGTGCGAATCTGTCTTTCCTCTCTTGTCCTTTCCCATTTCATCATGTTGTCTCCCGCTCTTTATGCCACCCACCCCCATCCTACTGCACTCACTGCTGGGCCTGGCATGTCATCCCTCTTTCATCCAATCAGCCCACTGCACTTCTTTCCACAACTTCAAGTGACATTTTTTTTTTGTTCACATCCCTCAGAGTGCTGTCAATGTGTTATTAGCCACCCATTCATTTAGTTTTCCATCTTTGGAATTGGAAAGCAAAATACTAGTTGTATCATTCTATCTTCCTCTGTTGATGGGTGTGTGCACATTTCAACACTTTTCACAGAAACTTCATACACTCCCGTTGGTTAGTGATGTGCGGGTCGATACTAGATATATCGATACCTCCGATACAAGCTCTTTATGTTCTGAAATCAATTCTCAAATCAAAATATCGAGCAGTGAATTGTTAATATGTGACGTATTTCAATGTGACAATATATACTTGATCAATGTAAGTCATTGGCCCATCCAAAAATCAAAGCCCTTGACCTGCCCTCTCTCCCACATGTATTCAAGCTCTTCATATGTCTGCTTGGATTGGAAATCATTTAAAAGAATCTCTTGAAGGATTGCCCGACATTTGATGTTTGGAAAACTGCTTTTAAACGTCTCAGAAGAGTGGACAGTGCACACTCGAGAAAATAATCGAACCAGAAACACAGTAATCTTCTCCAGAGCCACACTGTCAGCATCTTAAAGTATTTATTAACTGTACACCACTTGTTGAGGCTCCTTTGAAAGTTGAAAAAAGGCAAGGCAAAGCAAAACACTTGGGCCATCTTTGACTAAGGATTTTCATAGTCGGATCTGATTAGTTCGATTTTGTCCATAGTTGACTAACAGTTGACTGTTGTTGGGTTTTTTTAAGAGCAGAGCTAATGGCAATCCCGACTAATAAAAAGATTACATTTGCAAAGTTTTCCACCTCAAAGAAACAGGCAAAAACACTCAGATAAACCAATATAGTAGGTGTGCAACAATAGTACCTCTATGTATTTAGTGAGACAGAAAGCAAGACAAACGAAACCGAAAAACAGTCGCTGTCGGCACGCAGTGCACATAGAATAGGAACAACAAGGCTTGATAAACAAGAACTTGCCAAAAAGGTCAGTTAGCAGCCTAATTCCTGCATTAAAATTCACTGTCAAGATATAAAATGAAGTTGGCGTAACAGCCTTGCCTGCTGTAAGTGGCACGCTGTTGGTGGTTGTCGTGCCATATGTAAGAAGCTGCTGACACAAGTTGCATTTCACCTTGGATGATTTGTTTAGTAGCCATTATGAGCCAATTCGTCCATTGATGTCGACAGTCTTCCTAGCGTTCAAAGCTAGCGCTCACCTCAGCTCCTTAGGATTGTGCCACTGAAGCAGGTGATTTTATTAATGCGTGGTAAGTATAGGTCTTCTGTTAAACACACGTCATTTTTAATTCTTTATTAACACAAATGTGGCTGTTTTTGTATCAAAATAGGCCATTTATAGGAAAAACAAAGACATTCTTTGTAAAAATGTATGCTCAGCAGCATAGATGCAGAATAGCGCAGTCTTGATTACATGGCGATTATGGCGAGATTGACAGTCAGATCAGCCTCCTTGGAATGAAATCGTCAAATAGTCGACTATTCGAATACACACCTACAAAACATACAGCATTAATTATTCAATGCCATCTGAACTCAGCATTGCTGAGGAATGCAAAGTTTTGTTGCGTGACGTCACACAACTTCAAAGCGTTTTTTGTAACTTTTAAAGGTGCTGTCTGTCATGTTTAGGTACTGCAGTGGGGGCGCTAGCGTTCAAACATACCATATCCCACCCTCTTCTTGCTCAGCCATGACTGCTAATAGTCAATAGCTTCTCTGAGACTGTGTGTATGTGCACACACTACAGGCATGTGCCTGTACACAAGCTGTGAGTGAGTGACAGCCATTAACGCCACTCTCCCTTTTCGAGCCAAACGACAAATGTCATTCAGTTTAACTTGTAGTAACTTGGAACCAGAGGGCTACTGTAGCACTGGTTGTCGTTGTTTCCAAACTGCACACACAGAGTGTTAAAATATCAAGGTTTCACTGTACTACTGTAAGTGAAGAATTTCAAAATTGTGCTGTATTTTTTGTGCTTTACTACAATTATATGCTCAAGGTTTTGTTTGGTTTTAAGTTTCCTTCCCCAATTCACCACAGTTTTGCCATCTCCCAGAAATAACTTTCAAACAGGTGGTAAAGTTCAATTCACTACAGTTTGGACCGGTAAATCGCGATCTGGTTCGTGTCTGCACTGCAGGCAGGGTGATGATAGTGGCATAGATAGTGTTACATCATACCTAAGCAGCAAGACAGAATGGACCATACCAGACTGAACCGAACCATACCCCTTTTATGGAAACAAGGCTTTTCTCCTGTTTTTGTTTTATTTTTTAGTTTCTCACTTGACCATGCTTATATATTCCATATCAACACACAAAGCGAAAGTCTTCATTCTATATTCCTTATGCTTTCAGATCTTTCTAGATGCAAACACCATCCGTCTGGGCAACATTCCACTTGGCAGTGCAGTGGACCCATTGGAAGGGGCGGCAGCCGGTACCACTTACACCAAACAGACGGGGGTGTATGAACTGTGTGCCTGCGCGAATGGCAAGCTGTACCTATCCCCGGCTGAGAAAGGATCGACCTGCCGAGCGACTAGTAACTTTTGTCTCTGGAGCTGAAAGTAGGACGATAAACAAAGAGCCAGAACCAATGGACAATTGGGGAGAAGCTAATGCTAGCCAACAGACTGAATCAATGTGGATCATCACTGGGTGGAATCGCTATCGCAAGCCAGCAGACCAGATCGTAATGGACTGTCGCATGGCAAGCGAATTCATGTTCTTTAGCAAATCAAATAAAATGGATAAAGGTTTGGTAGGATGTTCACAGCACCAGTCATTATGGAATGTGGGTTTGTGTGTTCAACCAGTTTCCAGTTAAAAGAACAGAAACTACAGGGATGAGTGCTTGGAGAGACTCGACCAAAAGCTCCATCACACAGTAAAAGGGATTGGTCAGTACCAGCTGCTAATCAACCGGATGAACGAATTTCATACACAGTGAGTTAGTGTCACACTACACGTAAGGGCGTAAATGGACATTCACCCTATGACAACTGTTATGTTTTCCCAAGTACGGCGTAAGGGGTCATCTGAGAAAAGCAAATATTGAAAGTGAGGTGGGTGTTCACTGAATGACCAAAAAGTTCTAAAAAAAAATAAACAAAAATGGAGATGACCACATCCTCACCAGCAGGAACACAGACAAGAACCGTGGCTTAACCTCAGCTGAGTAACCCCCCTCTTGGGTTAGTCTAGTGGGAAGCTGGGGCTCGCTACTGGACCAATCTATACCGGAAAGGCCTTCCCCCTCTTATCCCGCTGGTATTTCCACCCAAACTATGTAAAACCCCTCTTGGATCAGTCACATCACTGCACCATAACTTACCACCAATTGTGCTCCAACATGTTTCTGTACATTATTCAATTTTGTCAACTAAATTCTACTTGTTGTATCTTAACTGCAAACCATTTCACATTTCTTCCTTACCTTTTTCTCATTTCTTTGTTTTAGGAATTATATACCCAGATTTTTTTTTAAGAGACAAGCTTCTGTCAATACGCCTGTCTGATGGTTGTGTCTACCTTGTACTGATGGATATTACCAGATACAGTGTTGTTCCGTTGGGCCAACCACATCTTGACAACAGTTTGATCTGTTCAGGATTTACATTGGACTTTAGGCAGTGGTAGCACACAATTAGGTTCTCTGGTCCAGACCAAAGCAAAAAAAACCTCTTCACACAACAAGTTCAACACTGATGCATACAGTGATCATAGTATTGTTTTTTGTGTTTGATTTGTTGGTATATTGTAAACTACCACACATTTATACATTTTGCAAGTAAATATAGTTTACAAGGGGGGTTATTAGAAATGGGCAATCATTTTTGAATGCAACGCTACAGTCAAAGTTTTTTTGTTACATTTTCATGATTTTGTACCAGCTTTGGCTCAATGAATCTAAAACATACCAGAATTCTCGTACAGTCGTACCATGACCATGTCTTCAGTCTGCTAGTTGAGTTTTTTTTTTTTTTACACCAGTGTTCAGCTGGCAGCATCACTGTCTAATGATGTTCAACCAGTCGTCCAAGACGAAACCTGTGATTCAAAACATATCATGTATCATTTTGCTTTGGTATAGGCCAGAGAACCAAATTACAAGTGTGACCACAGCCTGCCTCATTTATTGGTACATTACATTTTATTTTAATGTATTTTAATTGCAGTTTTACTTCATATTAAGCACTGTCCCATGTTTTAAACATTTAGATGTTTGTTTTCTTAATTCCAATATAGCATTTTATGTGTGATTCCATATTAACACTAACCACTTATTTGTATATTAATCTTTTGGTCATCTGACATTCAGTTATACTACTTGGACAAAGGTCTTGGGACATTTTTGTGTGCATTATTCACTCAATCAGTGTTAGGACGTATTACTTAGTTCTCCATGAATCCTAATTCTTCATTTAACGTGATAGTTGGGGCAATTCGATACTTTAAACATTGTGTGAAAAGTTTAGGCAAGGTTCTCTTCTGTTCCTTTATAGTACTGTTGGACGAATTGGGCCAGTCATCCTTTGGGATAAAGTTGGACAGAAATTGTGAGCCTGCAGGCCCTCAGGTACAACATAAGTGTCACAAATGTTCTGGATGAATGGACTAAAAATCTCATAGACAAACTCCATATTTGCCTCAATGTTAATGTTAATTCCTGAAATGACCAGGTGTCCCAATACCTTTATCCATATCGAGATTTGGGAAACATGCCTCATCCCTGCCCAACCTTTCAACAACTGTGTAAACTGTAACAAATCTCATGAGGGTCACAATGTTTTGGGATGGTTGTCATGTTGCTGATAGAGAACACGTATGACTGGCCTGTGACTTGAATACAAAGAATAATAAGTGTGTCACCCCCTGGAGGACTGTGGGTTGAATGAGTATGTGCCCAATAGGACAAAGACCATGAGGCTGACTGGCCAACTGACTCTGTTTTTTAAAATAAAATTATGATACACAGGTGCCTTTGCTGCTGTTGGTAAAAGCACATCACAGTCTGGACATTAACACTACCCTCAGTGGGCAATCTGCAACTGTCTCTGGACAAACTATTTATCGACCTACCTACCGATCTATTTTGTTTCCTGTCTTTTCCCTCCACCTTTTCTCCTGGGTTTGTTGTGTCTCAGTATATCCAACAAAAAAAAGAACTATACAATTCTGGTTATAAGTTGAATTTTCTGACTTGTTCTTCATGATTTTACTCTTGATAATAAAAAGCACAAATGATGCCATGTATATAACAATGCCAATAAATTACAAAATAAATAAAGATATGGTTTTTAAAGCGAGTCTCAGGAATTCTCACTTTTTCCAATCTGTTTCCGTAGGAGTTATAGTCAACATTTGCATTGATTGTGTCAAACGCTGCATATCTTCTAACTAACCCGGTGCTATCTTTCTGCATGTATTCCATTGTTAAAAAGTAATCTTAAGTCCAAGGACTTGACACTCTAAGAAAAAAGGGTGGTACATTATTATACGAAAGAGAGGACACAGGAAAGTGTGTGGATTTTGCTATGGCAATGAATGGAATGGGGGTTGTCATAAAGCTACATTAAATTACGTCTGTTAATGACCGTTAGACTCAAGAAGATACAACTATGGAACCTTCATTCATTCATCTGATGCTTCTCATGTTTATGGTCTTATCCCAGCTGACTTTGGGGGAGAGATTGGGTACACCCTGGACTGGACACCAGTCACTCAAAAGGCACATGCAAACAACCAACCATTCACCCTCGCAGACACACCTGTGAACAAATTAGAGCAGGGGTCTCCAGCAGATACCAGCAGCTCCCTAATTGATTATGAGTACCTCAACAAAGGGTCAAATAATATTTGCTTCAACGCTGAGCATTTTTATAAATTCAGACATTATGCCTCTATTTAATGACGAATTACCACAATAATCGCACTGTATGAGTGGAGACCTGGTTCATACATAAAGTACAATTTAAATGTTTCCAGTGATATAAATAAACGAAAAACAAAAAAAACACAAATAGTTCACCTCTCCTTTCTTTTTGTCAAGGCAGCTTTCCAGTAGTGATGAAAGTTGGAGACTCCTAATTTAGAGTCACCACTGAACTTAACATGCATGTTTTTGGACTGTAGGAGGAACCCACTTAAGCACAATGACAATACGCCACATTAAAAGGTCTAAATTAAACCCATCGTTTTGGGGAAGCATTGAAGTGCTCATGGCACGACAAAAAACAGATTTATGAAACAGAGTCACAAAATGCAGGTGCCTTTTGAAATGTCTATTGTCCACAAAATGATGCTAAACAATATTATTGTCAACATTTTTTAGACCAAATAAACCACTTTTATGATTATATTAGGGCTGTCAAATGATTACAAATTTTAATCAAATTAATCCGTTTTCAAATTAATTAATCATGGTTGATAACCATTTGCCACTATGTGTGGAATATGCTTTTTGCTGTATTTTAATTTTAGTATTTTAAATCAGGCTAAAAGATACCACACGTCAGAAAATGTACTGTACTGACATTTTCTTTGTCTTTCTGTTTACACGCATAATAAAGACATACTGTGATTTTCGGAGTGCCAGTGACTACACCACACTGTCATCTAGTGATGATGAGGAATTGTCGCCCCCAGGACGAGTTGACTAGAGACGTGTTTGTGAGTTGGAGATACATATATGGTGTTGGAATTGCACTGCTGTTGATGTATTCAGGTCAGAATAAAGTTCTAAAAGAGTCAGACTCTGTGTGACTGTGTCTGGAAACGACATGTGCTTCCGTCTGCCGTCATAACAAAGAGGTTTCGCTTGACATGATGCACATGCGTTAATGACGCAAACAAATTTAACGCAATTGATAAAATAAATCAGTTATCGCTGTGAACGTGCTATGTTTTTAACAGCCCTAGATAATACATACTAATAACACATTGTGGTGACCAACAATAGTATTATTAAGACATTCACCAAGTAGCACTTCCATTTCCGAGTCATGGGTTGATTCCATACTATTCTACGGTGACATTTTTTGCTAGACATTAATCTTACATTATAAAATAAAGAAGCCAATTCGATAAAAGTGGCATTCGTTCAGTATTTTCAAATGTGTGAAAGTTCACATCATATCCCCAAGCATGCTGTAAGGCAGGGGTCCCCAAGCACCGGGCCACGGGAAACGTTCATGTGCAATGATAAAAAAACAAAAACATAAAAAAATAAAAAAAAAAACAATTTGTAAATAAATACATACAATTTTATGTAAAAAGATATCCATTTTGGACATATGGGCCGTTATTTTATTTAAAAAATAATACACAGATACAAATGCCACAGGTTTTGCATGTTTAATGCGAGAGTTGATTTGTCTCACTTTGTCTGCACTGAAAAATTTATAAACTGATGGATGGTGGGTCTGTATTCATTTAGTGCTTTTTAATTTGATGTTGTTCCTGTCTTAGTTTTACACAATACATAACAAATAGGACAAATTATATTGCTATAATGTACGTATGTTTTGCTGACGTGTTGAAAAGCTTTGGTGACTAGCTACCACATTGCTAATGCTAATGCTGCTAATGCTAGCGCTGCTAATGGTATTTACATCCAGTCTCATCTTCGGTCATCGTAAGCTACAAAGCACACATGACAATCGTTGTTTAAGAGACGGCCTGTCAACCGGTTGCTCGTCTTTCGATACCAGGTGCAGCTTCAAGAACAACTTAATAGTGGTTGCAGTAAGCAAGTCTCAGTTTCAACTGTGAAGAGAAGGCTTCGAGTTGCAGGTTGGATGGGTCGAGTTGCAGCAAGAACGCCATTGCTGAGACTTCAAAATAAGAAAAAGAAGGCCATGAAACATCGCCAATGGACTGCCGAAGACTAAGGTGTTATGGACTGATGAATCAAAATTTGTAATCTTCATCGCCGTCGAAAACGATGGTTCCTCAGTGTGTGACGTCAACTGTCAGGATTCTGCAGCACCGTGCACGACCTAGTTGGTCAGGGGTTCATCCTGCAGCAAGATAATGACCCAAAACATAAGTCAAGGTATGCCAGAAATACCTTGAGAAAAAAGTACAAATGGTAAGCTTGAAAGCATGGGAGTGGCCAGTCTCCTGACTTAAACACCATTGAGCTGGTTTGGGATGGAATGGACAGAAGAGTGAAAGCAAAGCACCCTACAAGCTACACATTTATGGGAACTTCTGCAACAAAGTTGGGAAGTTCTGGAGAATATTTGATATCCATTGTAGAAAGTATGCCACGAGTGTGTTATAGCTGCCAAAGGTGGCTACTTTGATGAGTCAAAAGTTTAGAATACATTTTGGTTTTGTATATGTTAAGAAATTAGCCCAGTGTTCATTTTTATTTCATGGAAGCAATAGACAGATATCCGGTTTATCAACTCAAAAGATACTCATGGGACGCATCCACTCTTCTCTCACTGATTCTCTCCGACGTTCAAATTAATTCCAATAAAACGGTCGACCACGTAATATCATTGAGATAACTAATTTACTATTCCCTGTGTCATCAAACTTGCATATTCATTCTGAAAACTAGCCGACACTGTGTTCGCTCCACTTCTCGCAGAAGAGATTGTGATGCTAACACCCACATCTTCTCCTTTTATCATTTTTCTCTGCAGGAGGTCGTATAAAAGACAAAGTGGGGATTTTCTTTAAGCAAATGGCCCTCAGGAGGCCTGTTATAGTGGGAGTCAATCCCTCTGTCAGGGGTATCAAAGTAGCGCAGACATAAAGGTGATACTAAAACAGTCTGTTCTTATTTAATTACTCACTTTACACAGGATTTATGGTCATGTTCATGTTTTTTAATGCAAGTATAATTTGCTCGGGTGCTTGTAACTCACTTATTGAAATTTAATACCAATTACCTTTACGTGTGGAGGTGGATAGGTCATGAATTGAAGGTATATGTAGAGGTAGCATCTGTCTGGCTTGTTTCTAAAAGGCTTCTTGTGCATTTGGTTACTTCTGGTTTTAATAACAGATCGAGCACGTCAAAGAGTAGAGACAACAAGTCTGCCTTATACAGTATTATCCAAGATGCGCTTAGCTTTTTAGAAATGGATAATAAAATCACTTTAGATGTTTTAGTGGTAGCACAGTGGTAATGTGGTTAGAAAGCTAGGGATGAGCGAATACACCAGTATCTGTATCTGTATCTGTATCTGTATCTGTATCTGTATCTGTATCTGTATCTGTTCGCCCATCTAAATTATCTGTATCTGTATGCAAAGTGGGCGGGGCAGAAGGGGGCGGAAGTGGGTGTGGTTTAACCGGAAATGGGTAGGGCTTAAATCAGTACATTATTTTAAGTCTGAAATTGGCATGGATTGATCAGAAGTTGGTATATTTCTTGTTTATTATTCAACTATATGTGTCCTGTGTATGTGTGTAAGTCATCTCTAAGACTTTTTAATGATCTGTGTGAAGTTGGTGATTCATGCAAACATCCAGTGATGGCAAACAGGGAAATCATCCGTCAGTCTTGTTCACTGTAGTTTTCTTAAAAGCACCACATTCAGTACTATGAGCAACGTTTTCCAAATGACTTTGTAACACCAGCCAAATTAGAGGCAAGCAGATGGAAAAAAAATCGAAAAACACCGGCAGTGACCAGCTCTGTCTTGTCAAATGCACCGTGTACGTAACGAAACAAGTTTACCAAGTAACTTTAGATACGAGCTAAGCTGAGGAAAACATTAAAAAAAACTTTAAACTAACTTGAAATACCATACAAACAGAAATACAGTGGAGTAGAGAACGTAAGCTGGAGTCAAGCCAAGCAAGCAGAGAACCACTGTCTGTATTGTGTTTGTGTGTGAAAGAGTGAGAGGCCTGGCTCTTCTCTCTGGTTGTAGCGAGTCTGTCTAGGGAGGGGCGGTCTCTTTGTGTGACTGGCCAATCGCAGAGCATGAGGAGTGAATACAGAAGTAGTTACCCAATGAGGATTTTCCTTCATCATGATTACGGATAATGACGACCTGTACTTGTTTCACGCTACGCACTCAAAGGCAAATAATGCATTATCCGTTAGACAAGTATCCGGCTCATTCCTAGTAAGAGCTAAAAGTTTCTGTACATGTATGTAGTAACAATGTACAATGTATTACAGTACTAACTACTCAGTGATGTTATTATTGTTGGGGAATATTTCTCTCTAGTAGAAAAAATGTTGGCACGTTTTTCCACGGTTGAACATCTGGGTTTTTGACTTTTTGTTTATTTCCATTCACGTCAGTGCTGGGTCGGGACAACTGATGGTAGAAGCGCCCTCCGGTAATACACATTCAGTCCCAAAAACATCCCTTTATCTGGGGGACAGTATCAAAACAACTGTTCTTGAAATGTTCCGAAAATAATACAGAAGAATTTGACCTGACTGACTGTCTGCTTGAGTGCTCAAGCAAAAACACAACGACATGATATGTATGTGTATATATATATATAAATATATATAAATATATGTATAGCAACAACAGAAAATCAACAAAAATGCACCACAACAGTATGAAAAGAACATATTCCTTGTTTAGTCCCGAGAGCGAGGGTTCTCGAAATGACGTCACTTGCTTCTCCTCCTTCTTCTCCAGTCTAAGGTTCAGTATGGTAACGTTCCAGCACACATCTAACACAGAAATGTGCCTTTTAGTGTTATTTTGCATGGCAAAAAATAAGAGAATTAACAATTGTTTTGTGTCATGAGCACAGGGGCACCGTAAAGGGGGGGGGGGGGGGGGGGGGAAGTTAGAACAATGGACCCTGACTGACAGGGGCTCCAATAAATACAGTAAGTACAAATTAAAGTACAAATTTACTATCTAGATTTACCAGATTTTTTTTAATAGTGTAGTCATAAAATGATTTCTCTGTTTTTTGCACTGAAAATTAAATACACATTGACCAAAATGTAAACATCCATACTGACCATCCACCCCCGACATCTGCATGAAATGGTCTGGTTGTGCCTTAGCGCACATATCGGTGACGGTGCTTCGTAACTGCCAAAGAGATACAACGTTGCCGAGTAAAATAATCCCTTTTTCAAAAAGGAAAGCGAGAAAGGAGAGGGAAGAAAGGCAAAAGAATGAGATTGGCTAGTACCACTACGGCTGCGTTGAATAACAGAATTGTCCAGTTATGTTTTGAGCTCAAAAGGGAAGCAATTTGTCCTTTATTACCGTGAGAGTTAAATATAGTCTGCAAAACGTTAGTGGCATTCATGAATGACAGAGCGCTTTACATTAAATTTAACGCCAAACTTTTTTCCTGCGTTGCCCATATCATCAATAAATATAATGAATGACTTCACTTCCTCTGCCAGGAAACCAGAGTGGCATAATGACCTACTATAGCAAAGAACAGCCCAGACTGTAACGAGATGATTTTTCTGTCTGTTTATTTGGTTCTAAATATAAATTACAGAACAATGTGTTTCCAATGTTTTCATATTACTCCAAACCATGCATCTAACTAATTTCAGGTTCTAGTCAAACAGCATAAAATTAGCTTTTAAAGGTCAGTTAAGTCCTCGAGATGCAATAAACACACCATACATACTGTAGCTGATGTGACATGAAATCTTGTCATCGTCAAAGCTTTTTTGGAAGTGCCTGCCATTTTCCCCGAGAATATAACTCTTTCATACACGGTTTTCTAAAACAAACTAAGTCTGTGGCCTGCTGTCCTTTATGATGGTATGACAGGATGAATAAGATCAATTTGAAAAGAGGCAAATGACCTACTAGGAACAATTAACCTATCCCCTTCGATCTAATTTTAAATGTTCAGTATTTTAAAAAAATAATTTAAGTTTTAAAAGGGTAAGAGACGAGAGTAAAAGCCCTTAATTTACTTCCCGATCCTGATCTCATGAGGAGTACAAATTGGAAAGAGGGACACGGCTCTTGGGCCCATGAGGAAATTAAATACTGAATTCGGCGAGCAGACAGACTCAATCACACTGCTCTTTTGTAAAATAACTTGAGAATTGAAACCCCTGCTCCTTGGAGAGCAACAGCATTGCTCTTGTAGTTTTTGTGGTTAACTAGGACTGCGCAAAGGCCACACAAATAGAAAGAAAATGCTGCTTTTTAACAGATATGAGTGGGATCATTTAACCAAGCGGTGACTTCTTGAAATCATATTTTATGTATGAATATTATTTCTGCTCATGTAGCATACTGGAGGTTTAGTGTTGTCTGCTGAGGTTAGAAACAAGTCATAATCTTGTCTGGGTGCAAAGTATCTCAACTTAACTCTTACTTTCTTTTATTTTACATTTGGCAATTAAAAACACTTATCCAACCCGTCACAGTCACATTTGATAATGGCCGATGAAGTGTCTCCAATTAACCTAACATGCATGTTTTTGGACTGTGGGAAGAAAACGGAGTACATGGAGATACACGCAAGCTTGGGGAGAACGTGTCAATTCCACACACAGCGGTCTAACCTCCAACGTAGAACCACCTGGCATTCAGGTGGATGTGCTCACCACATGCATGGTAAATGTGAATTTATTTTGGATTTCCTCAAAATTTCACAGTGTCAGATATACATAGTATATATACAGTAGATATATATCAGTGGTGTGCTGTCAGGGCCAGCAAAGCCTTCACCGCTGGCCTCAACACAATCAAAAGCACTTATCAACATTTACAAACTTGGTAAATTTACAAACATTTACAAATTTACAACATTGTTAAACTCTATTAGCAATGGGGCATTTTCTTTAACCAATCCGATTGCATGTTTGCCTCACAGCCCACAATAATGTCAGCATTTTTCCATCCTCCATCCTCTGATCAGGTGAAACAAAGCCAAGTTCGACTAAATAGTTGTAACGATAATAATAACGCTCACAATGGCTGACAGAGGAGGAGGATAAATCCATTTCCAGAAAAGCTAGACAGTGTAGTCATTCCAGACCAGTGCTTATGTGTGGTAGAACTGGCTTACAGCCTCTAAAGAGCATACTCTGGTGAGTTTTTAATGTTTTTGTCGTGTTATTAGATAAATATTGATTCGGAATTACTCCCTATGATGTCGTACCGCAGAGGTTTGGAGTTGTCCGACTAATTGTGTAATTAGTGTAATTTTGTCCGTGTGATTTTTTGGTTGAGCGCCAAATTTACAAGCCCTATTAACTCTTGTTAGTGATCATGGTTGATTGCAGCTGATGGTGTCTCTTTGGCTGCAAAAAAGGATTTCTTTGACAGCACCTCACTGGATCGACCAATACTCAGAACACTGGAAATGTCCAAGGAACTCAGTGAAGATCTAAGAAAAAACAACAACACTTTGTTAAGGTCTGGAGGAAGACCCAAACTGTCAACCTCAGATGAAAGGACATTTGTTAGGATGTTCAACAACAGCAACCGAGGAACCACCACTGTCACTGTCTGTCATCAAACCAACCAATTGAAATGAACTCCACTAATTCTGCCTTGACGAGTGGTCAGATATCTACCCAGAATTGTGCCAAGCTTTTTGATGGCTAAAAACAGTGTCTGGTTGAGGCCAAGGGAACACTTAACCTGGCATGAATGGGGGTGTATCTACACTGTACTATACTGTACTCTTTGTAAAAAATATAATTTGTGCAGCCAATTTATTGTATTATTAACATTTTAGATTTACATTGCATCATCATTTCAGCCTGAAAAAGTGTGTGTGTGTGTGTACGTGTGGTCTTTGGTATGCATTAATCATGGGCTTCACCATATGGTGTCCATGTTTCAACGAATTCCCCTGACAGGTAGGGTGCCTTCCTCAGGAAAAAGGTGACACACATGCAGGTGAGAGCACGCACACACTTAGACACATGCAGTCACATTAAGGGAATTGAGGTAGAGCAAAATCTCACGCCAAACATAATAGCAACATTTTTTTTAAATGTCAGACTGACTGTACCATTCCTGTATTATTTATATACTGTATGGCTGAACCACAAAATAAGGTCTGTTTATCAATATCTTTCATAACACTAAAAGCCTCTGCGACTGCCACAGTGTTTATTCACCACAGTGAACAATAAATAACATATCATGCTTTGCAGACCTCACATTTTGTACTTCTGATGAACTTCATGCCCAGACAAGATGCGACATAAATGAGGTGGACAAGAAGACTAATTAGCACATTAGTACACAGGTTGATGACTGGCGCGCTCCCCTCCAATTAAAGATAACTGGCAAATGCTCAGCAAAAAGTTAATCTGCCATGTCTGCATAAAAAACCTTTCATAATGGTGCGAGCTTAATCGCTGGAAAGATGAGGTTTTGAGTCACAAGTTTTTCTCAGGTGCTCAGGTTTATTTGTGGTTCATAAAACTAAAATACAGTTAAACCAAAAAAAATAATTAAATCAGGAAAATAACCTAATTAATTATTGGGAAACCATATTTTAATGGTCTTATTTTAAACAATCAAATAAAGAATGAGGCAAATATTATAATTACTATATCAACAAAATATCAATTTATAGTGTTTTTTTAAAGAAATATTTTTTTTTTTTTTTAAACACTTGCCAGTGACAGGATGCTCCAGATCCCCCCGTCTTTATAACGCTTTGGTTTGTTGAACCAGGAGGAAACTCCACAGGCACATATGCTCATTGGAGGCGATGGAAACCCATGAATGGTAATAAAAGAAATATATTTTTGATTAAATATGTTTGACTTTTTACGGAATATCAAATAAATAATGTTATCCGACTGGTAAACACCATGCTGACTACCAAATGCTAAGTCTGTTAATGCAAGCATCAAAAAGTAGAACACATGAAGTAGTACCACAGCACATACTGTGATGTATCTAATTAGCCTCTTTTTTGTATTTTTTAGGTTAGAAGAATTGTCCCCAGACTGACAATAGTGCTAGCATTGTGAAAGCCACACACCTGCACACTCACACACCAACAGCAGCATATTCTCATACCAGACCGGTTCCCCAGGTTGTGTTCTCCATTTGCATGTGCTCTGTGCTAAGCTGAAAATTGCATTTGTTGATGTTCTGGGATTAGTTTATTTAGGATTTTCTGGAAAGCAGTGGGATTTCTAAACGGTGAGGATTTGGACTGAGGGGGTTGAGAGTGTGTCTATGTATTTGTGTGAGTGTGAATGCACAGATATGCCTGATCAGGGGGAAAGTAGCTTCAATCTTTGAGAGGAGTGCAGTGTTATATATACTGTATTTATGGACTGTATATATTCTTTAGTGGAGGTGTAACGATTCGTTTTAATAACGATTCAATTAGTATCACGATTCGTGGTTGCCGATACAATTCAAGGACGATATTTGTTCATTTACATAGATACAATCCGAAACTATTCTGTAATAATTTTAAATCGATTCAGTAACTTTTTAGCCAAAAATGCAACCAGTGTGACAGTGAAATAAATACCGGGATACAGGACAGGACTGGATAGTTTGTCACATTGAGTCAAGACAAAAGCTGTGATCGACCCAAGGACCTTGGCAAGTACAACCGTACCACAAAATACAGTATATGAAAAGTTAGGCTGTGACATTTGTTTTAAAAGTCAACAGAGATGTCATTTACAATTTTTTTCATTATCAAAAAGTCCAGGGAAGAAAAACAAGTGTCATAAATGGTGCAGTAGCACGCTGTATTCATTTCCACGGCACACTACTAACTGCATGTACACAGTATTTCCAGGGCTAAATTAACATATTTCGCACAATAAGATTTTAATGAAATTGAATCTGAAGATAGATATTAAAGTCAATTTATATCGTACATACCTCTTATCTTGTCCTGAAACACCGATCCATGAGTTTGAAAGGCTTAAAGTTGGACTTAACTTTCTAAACTGTTAACGAACGAAAATACACTCAATATCAAATGAAAACATTTTATTTTTAAGGACGTCCCCACGGACTCTTCTAATCGAGCAGGCACACACAATGTTGGATTTTTTTTTAAATGCAGGGATTGTGCTTGTGACAGTCCTACATATGTGTTCTAGCCTGGACACACCACGCCGGATGATGACATCCCTAATTGTCACTACTACGGACTGTAAATATCATCCAGAGGCGTACAGAACGTCCTTACTTTGCATATTGTCTCCATAAATGTCAATTACAAGGATTTTCAAATGAACTGTATTTCACAGGTCAACTACAACTCCCATAACCACCACATACCCGAAGACAATGACATCACCGACAGGCAACGTCTTTATCATTAAAAGTTCTAAAAAAAAAACACACATCCATACGACTGACTACCTTTTAAACAATGTTCGGTCAATATATATATGGTGTCCTGAATGGAAACTTGAGAACCCAGATCGATGTCGTTGAATCGTAGGAATATAAATAGATGCATGTAGTGAACGAATCGTGACACCCCTATTCTTTAGGTTTGCTACTTATGAACGTCATCTGTGTGTGTGGGTGGATGTCGTGGCCCAAAATAGGCCTGTGAATATTCTCATCCATCCAGGTCATTGTATTCTCAGGGCAATGATCACAACTGGACTGTTCAGATTTTCTTAGAAGACGTTTCGCCTCTCATCCGAGCAGGCTTCATCAATTCATCCTCAAAGACTAGGTGGGACACACACCAGTCTGACTAGATAGGACTGGATTAGATCGGACCTATGCTCAAAGACTATGTGGAACACTCACCAGTCAGACTAGATAGGACTAGACTAGATAGGACCTATGCTAAAAGACTAGGTGGGATCACACACCAGTCAGACTAGATAGGACGAGATCTAGTCAGACTGGTGTGTGTCCCACCTTGTCTCGGGCTTGGACGTGCTGATTCTCATCCCAGCTGCTTCACACTCGGCTGCGAACCAATCCAGTGAGAGTTGAAGGTCACGGCTCAATAAAGCCAGCAGGACCACATCATCTGGAATAAGCAGCCACCGAAACGCAACCTCTCAAATGCTGTCCATAAAAGTAATGAACAGAATCAGTGACAAAGGGCAGCGCTGGCAGAATCCAACTCTCACTGGAAACAAGTCAGATTTATTGCCGGCAATGCGGACCAAACTCCAAACCGGTCATACAGGGAACGAACCACCTAAATTAGGTGGTCCCGTACCCCATGTTCTCAGGGTACTCCCCACAGAATTCCTTGAGGAACACAGTCGAATGCCAAGTCCACAAAACACATGTAGACTGGTTGGGCAAACTCCCATAGTTCACAATTTGATTGGCTTCTGGCCGCCCTGTTCTCACGATACAGCTTTTCTCCAAACGAGAAATCTTGTCACGTTTTAATTTCACAAGATCTCGCGACACCCCTAGGCTTTACTAAATAAAATTCTATTTTTAACAAGGTAACAATCTATTAAATGTAACAAATACAATTAATGCATTTTGAATTGTTTGTTTTTTTTCAATAAGACCAGCGTGACAAGACTTTGTCACAGAAAAAAAGTGCTGACACAGAAATATAATGCACATTCTCGTCTTTTGTTCTTAAACCTGATTGGACGTTAATAGATGCATTTACTGAGGCAGATTCTGTGGGAAAATGTGTTGTCTTGTTGGAAATGACATAATAACGATCATGTTAGTTGAATAATTTAAATGGGGAAACATTTCACTCAACACACTCACTGAATAGCTCAAGTATTTTAGCTCAAGTCCGAGCCAGGTCTCGAGTCACTGATGTCAAAGTCCAACTCGAGTTGCAAGCCATTGATGATATTAAGTCGAGTTCAAAGTAATCAAAAACGTGACTGGAGTCTGACTCGAGTCCATGCCTGTGGCGTTTGCTACCTTATACGGTCCATGACGAAGACAGTCATAAAAAAATACAATCAAGTGAAAGGGATATGTATTTTTAAAAGCATGCGGCAATTTTATGTTTACAAAACAGTCGACTGTTGTGAGTCACAACATACCTTTTTTATGCCGTTTTCCCCGGATGTGTTGTTTTTCCTTGAGCCTTCAGGGCTTTCATGGCTAACTTAATTTACTAGCTAAGCTTTAGTGTCTCATTAGTTTTGCTCACCTTAAGTACCTTTGTGTCTCTCTTTCTCTGTCAGGTCTTCTGTGCAGCATCATCAGTTTTGCTCATCACTTCCTTTCTTGGCTCAGTGCTTCGGCTCTACCTCCTCAGGTTTGTACCAAGTTCCTCTTGTCTCTCAATGTTTGTTGTTTAGGAAATTTGTATGAATGTTGCTTTGCGTGGACTATATCCTCAAGGTCAATACAAGCAGACATTTTAGTCTATATTACTTCACTATGAGTATTGACTATCCCTTGACAAGTTTCTATATTTGGACAGAGAGCTGGGCTTTCATAAATCGCTCTTGACCTTTAGACCTGCAACGACGGACAATGAATCTTTATTGATTTTCAGTATATCCCATAGTGGTAATAACTTGCTGCAACATCACAAGTGCCCAACAGAATGTTTGATTTTTATCTTGGAGCTATTCTTAACTGTTTCATGCGGTTGGTGGAAAGTGGAGAAAGCATTAAGGTAAGTGCATCCATAACCAAGCCAAGTGGAATATGGTGCAACATCAGTAGTCTGTCTGTGTAGACTTCTGTCAGGCTTAAACATGTATGACTTGTAAAATCAATGAGTGAACAGCTAAGACCAAGACTCTTAACAGTTGAGGGTAGGTAGCATTTCTTTCATTTCTTCTGAATCAGCAAACGTGACTGACAGGCCGGGCTGTTAAAAAATGAGCTTGCTTGCATGAGGTATAACATATAAATAATATACATTTTCCTGTTAATTATTTAAAAGGGGCAGCTAAAGTACTTTGGTGTGTAACCAGTAGAGACCAAAGGTGTTGATTAGAAAGTTGTTTCACCATGTTTCCCTTTTTAATTCATGTTTTGGAAATAAAATGTGGAAAAATAAATGGAGCATTGTGGGATTGAATGAGAGCAGTCACTACATTTACATGCACCCAACAAAAAATAATTATTGCATGAATTTGGATGAAAACAGTTTTATAAAAAGGCATGTAAACACTTGATTTAATTTTGTAATTAGGATGTTGTGATTAAATATATCGAAAGCTTTTGTCAGATCCATAAATACTGCAGCTGCACACTTTCTGTGGTCTATAGCATTGGTAATTTCCTCAGTAATTTCAATCAGTGCCATGGAGGTTGAAATGTTAGCTCTATATCCGTATTGGCTGTTGAATAGCTTCTTGATTATTTTAGAAAATTGTGGTAATAAGGTAATAAGGAAATTTACAGAAGAAGAAGGCGGAGGGAGGGAGGGATGTTTGTGACCACATTGGTCACCACCACCACCACCGCTGTGTAACATGTAAAGCGTAAGGATGACAATAGGGGTGTTATTTCATGTCTAGAAGCCTCTGATGTTAAAAACTGTATTTACTAGGTCGTGAACAGGTTTTCTATGCTCCAACTATGAAAATATTCAATTTATAAAGAAGGAATCCTACTTTGGTATAAAGTAGAACACATGAATATACACACGTAATAGTGTAGCTAATGTTGCCAACAACGCTACCTAGGGTAGGCCTAGGACCCTGCACAATGCAAGCACAGGTTCGTTTTACCGCATTTACATATGGGCCAGAGAAAATACTTGAAATATAAAAATATATAACGTATTAATTTCAAGTCTTCTAAAAACAATTTTGTTATTAAAATTGAGGATTATGGATAAATGTGCACAAAAACAAACTTCAAACCAAAGCAAACACACCGTGCATGATAAACAGAAACAAAATAATTATAAATAAATGAAACACCAATATTTACAGTTAATACATGTTTACAGTGGGAGGGCATCCAGAAACGACATTTGTGGGAGGAGTCGCACCGGCTGTGGCCAGCGATTGGTTGAAAGGGCTTTGAGTTCCCAACAAACGTGGGGGCTGCAGCATGGTCCCACAGTGGTGAGAATACACCACAGTTAAGAGACCAATATGATTATAATTTAGTAGCAAAAGGCAAAAACAGTAACTTTGCAAAAGAAGAAGCACTGGTCCCAAGACCCCAACCGAGGCACACTCCCGCCCTCTAACAGAACACGCATTAAATGCACACAAAAACACACACTAAACAATGAAGACAACGTTAGGGCAGCCTAGCAAAGCCAAATGGGTCAAATGAAAGAGGCCTGCTGCTGACCCGAGCGCCAAATGCCGATAGCCCGACTGATGGCAGCCTGCACGAGCCGCGGTGACGCTGGAAATGTAGGGAGAAACCTCATGAGTACCAAGCGCGTATGGTGCAGAGGCATGAACGAGCCTACAGCGTACAAAATTCACCCACAATGATCGGAGCAATATTCCAAGATGAAGCTAATTTACACATCTGACCAGAAGTCCATGCACACCACTCGAGCATTGGAAAGAGCGCACCTTTGAGCGTCAAACATTCACAAAAGAGTATAAACGGCAAAAGCACGGTAGTGGTTACACCACCCGATCGTCACACAAACAGCCACCCCCAAACGCTGTCACGGGAACAACTCCCACGGACCAGAGAGGAGAGGAACCAACACACAGGAGCAACAGAGAGGATCCGAGTCACTCCAGGGCTGAGTGCCCGCACATGTAATCAGCACACGACAGGCAGGTGCGCGAACAGTTGTGCGCCAAGAACAGGTAGGGTGAAGGCAGATGCTCTCCACCCTGCCACATAGGGATAATATGAAAATTTTAATTTAAATTCTTATTTTACAGTGGGATTGATTAGCGCAGAAAGATAGGCAGCCGTCCCAAAAACGGGCACATCCCTGGCTCATCCAAAGACGTCCATCTTGTTTCCATCGACAATTATAGTCCTGGACCCCGTTAGAGCAGGAAGGGGGGTCTACCTGTATCTGCCTTCTGACCTGGTTCCTATCCTGTTCTGGTGCCCGTCCTTGGAATTCTGGAATTTCTGGTTAAAACACTTCCTGACTCCCCAAGTCTTATTTTAGGAGGAATACACTAGCTTCATGGTCTTTGTGCCTGGCTCTGGGAGATCCCTGACTTAAATGACCTAGGGAAGGGGTAAAAACTATCAAAAGAGCTATTTTGCCACCTCGCTCACTAAAGAAAAACAGTCTGTAGCCGCAAAAAACATCAGCTTAAAACAACATTTTATTAAAAGTTTGAATCTTTCTTAATTTCACCAGATTTAACAACAGAATACAACAAATAGGGGTGCAGTGTGCATGTGTAACGGATGTCAACTAGTAGGGCTGTGATAGTGTCTTGGTTAAACCTCACTACCTGACGCTTTAAGAAATGTGCAACACAGTGAATTGACAGCCTGTTCCTTTTAGCTTGCTGGCTATGGCGACAAGCAGTTGTGGCCAGCGACACCGGTGTGCGACACGCTCACATCCAGAGTGAATTACGAGTCTCCCACAGTTTTGACTGGCTGTCAGATTTGGAGAAAATTTTGGTGTATCAAAGTAGTTCGGAGGCGAAAAGGAAATCTGACAAAGCAAGTATTACCTTTTCCTCCATGTTTACCTGCAAGAGAGTACTGAATATCATCCTGTCCGCTCATTGGTCGTCAATGAAACTCCCGCTGATTAGTCCTAGTCTGAGCGACAGCGATGAAAAGTTGAACATTTTTCAACCTTCTAGGATTGCGTCGCAAGCCAGTGTGTGCATGATGACATGCACAAAAAACACTGGTGAATGTTACCATGCAAGATACTGATTTTATCAGAGATGTGTCCTCCTGAGAACCTCCCCCCCCCCCCCCAAAGGAATGTGTCTTCAGGGAGAAGTCTGAATGTTCACCATTTTCCAACCTCTACTGTCCATGCAGACATTTGACATGATTAACAGGCCAATTTCCCCCATGTGATAACAGAAATAAATATCCACTAAAGTGGACATAATCCACTTGTTGGCTGCCAGGAAGATACACTGATATATAGTGTTTACATATGACTAATATTATATGAATTATATCTATATATACATATATACCATACCCATGTTATATACTACATTTTCATCATGAGCATGCTAATATATGACCAATATATCCTTTCATTTAAACTCGCGTTAAAAGGTTACCGACCACACGTAAGAGCTGTAGAAACCTATGTTATCCATTTGACTAGTGACAGCTACTGCCATTGCTATTCTCCACCCACTGTCAGGTTACTGGTAAGGGTGGATCCCAGGGTGCAGCGACAGACACCAGTTAGAGTAGTTCAGAGTCTTTATAGGGTTGGCTCAGGAAGCATGGTCTCGTCAGAAGATCACAAAATCTCCAGCTGGGAGAAAAACAACACTAGCCGGGAAATAACACTGACACAACAAAAGGGAGGCCCACGGGACGCGCGGGTTACTAGAAAACTAGGCAACTAGAAAGTAGAGACCTCAGAGGTAATCATGTAGAGAGTTCTGCTTACAAGGTCTGAGACGAAGAGTACGATCCTGCAAACAAAACAGTGTGGGAGCAGGTAAAATACGAATACTAATGAAAATGACTAATTGAAAGTGTTGCCGCCCACAACATGAAGTCAGGGATCTAGGGGAGACACAAAATAGAGATGAAACAACAAATACAACCAGACAATGGCACACAACATGACACCCACATAGCAAAACAGACCAAATTACCACAATTGCCCCTAGCATTTCGGAGGAAGACAGAATTTGGCCAATGATAAAATTAGAAATATTGCATGTAAATGGGGACTTTGCATAGAAGTGTGGAAAAACCGAGGCTGGCTGAGCCAAACAGCAGAGTAGCCCGTATGTGGCCCCTGGGTGATACTTTGCAGGGATGAGCGAGAACACCTCTATCTGTATCTGCATCGGTTCACCCATCTAAGTGATCCATAGTGATCTGTCAGTGCTGACGAAACAAGTTTACCAAGTAACTTTAGATACAAACCGAAATAGAGAGAAGCTGAGGAAAACCTAATAAAGTGGAGGCAATGGGCAATGCCACACGAGTCGTTTTCAACTTGCCAATTGCACCGTGTACGTGAATGAGGCACCGGCCAGCTCCTCTGCAGCCTGCAGAGTCTGTCTCAGGAGGGGCGGTCGCTGTGTGTGACTGGCCAATCACAGAGCGTGAAGAGTGAATACATAATGGGGATTTTCTTTCATCACGATTACGGATGGGATAATGACGACATGTACTGGTTTCATGCTCGAATTTGGCAAAAATGCATTATCCAAAACGGCTCATCCCTAATACTTTGTCCACCCCATTACAACATACACGGAAACAATATGTAACAACAGGCAGGGAGTACAGTGCTAACTTCCGAAGTTGAACTGTTCACAAAAGAATTCAAAAGAATAAAATCGTTGAGTACTGTTTTTGTTTTTGTTGTTTGTCTAAATGTCATTTACTGGTTCTGGAGGATGACATGACTGCTCCATTTTTTTCTTGATTTCAGGGCAGGTAGATCTGTTCTACGGCAACTTCAACAGCAAAGACTTACAATAAATTATAAAATAAATACATGTTTTTTTAATCTCACAGTGGTTAACGTTTCTTTATTCTTATACTGTATGTCAAAAGAACTCATTTATTTTAGTTTTATGATGCCAACAGTTGCCAACAAATGACTTCACTTTACATTCTATATGGATATGCTCCTTCGCTTTGACTCGTAGATTGAAACAAAAGACCAAAAGCGTTGACAACCTCACACAACAACCTGAGTCCTGGATTTCTCTTTCATTATAGACTACCAGGGTCAGTGACACTGTGTTACTTTACAGAATGGAAACAATGGAGCTTGTCTGAAAAGGCAATGTATGCCTATTTGATGGCACTAAAGACACATTTTCAACTACTGTACATGAAACAAAGGACGACAGTTAGGCTCACATTTTTCACAGTCAGTGCAGAAAGATAAAAAGTCGGTATCCAGTTGAGAATGCGTATCTTGAAAAATGTTTGACTGATTTTAAAAGAATATGCTGAGCTCTATGCACCTGTGCTAAGACACGGCGCATTCCCCCTGCGGACTGCACCTCTCCTCCCCATTGAGATGATGGGGTGCATCAAGTAAACTTCCCCAAAGTTATTTTTTATTGTACACTCGTCTGCTTTCTTTTGCTTCAAGAGAGTGAAACAAAGGCGTGTGCCCTGTATATCCCCTCTGCATTCAGCACTGATCTTTGTTTGAGGAAGCGCTTTAAGAAATACCTGCAGGCAGAAATGAAAGGAAACACCAGGAGAATCTTATGTAACAGGCTCAGGTGGTATCCGAGCAAATTAAAAGGGAGGAAGTGGCTATTGTAAAGCTGACAGTTGTGTTGCACAAACGAGCAGATGATGCTTCAACCGGATGCTTTAGATTGGACATGAGAGAGTAATTGTAGCCAGCGGGTGCAGCACTGTGAATTGTGTAAAACCACCTTAACCCTTTAAGCGGCAAAGTCGCACAATTGCGAAAAGCAACATTGCTGAATTTAACAAGCCATAGAGACAAATATGACGCCTCATGTAATTACTATTTTACACCAGGGGATGGCGGACATCTGTAACTTCAATCTGAGCAACATCTGTGGGCTTGTTACTATGCAAAGTTTAGGAGTTTAATGAGTTTGAACCCCTATTTGCTGGCGGCAGCTAGTCCGCTTGCCATGGCAGTCCGCAAACAGCACATTTCGGAGCCGATGTTTTGCTTCACTGTGTTTGGCGTGGCAGGAGGGGATGTTTCAGAGGAAAACTTTACTGCTCAAAGCTTGCTCTACTACAGCTGAGAAGACAAATTTGAGATTCTCATCTCAGCTTCATTTTAGTTTGTCTTTGTTTAAAAATGTTTCTCATATGTTTCTCCTAAAATGCACTAGGAGAAATAGGTGAGACGTACGGTGCGTGGTGGTCAAAACACTGCTAATGGTGAGGGGGTGGCAGCGGGAATGTATAAAAACGGCAGAAATAGCGGCAGTCGTGGTAGAATCCCCGGCAGAAAGTACACTACTAAAAGCAGAGGAGGCAGCAGTGGTGTTGAAGATCGCGCTGTAAATGATGATAATGATTTCTGGCTTTGCTTGAGAAATGAGGACGAGTATCACGAGTGGATCAGACATTTTGATGAGCCTGTTGGGTATCGTGGAGGGATCTGGCAATTTCTGAGCCTGCTGACGTCATGATATGCAAATTAGGTTTGTGAATTTACTCCCATCACAGACTTTGGGTCACACTGATGATTTTTGTCATTTTCAGTATGCCTTGATCACCATAACCATTTACAAGCCCTAACTTTTGAAATAATAATGTCAAAACTGAGTACAGTGTTTCCTCGTTTATCACGGGGATAGGTTCCAAAATAGCCTGCAATAAGTTAAATTTCCTCCTCCTCCTCATAGTCCTCCAAATGAACCGAAGATTCATTTACAATATTCCATAATGGCGCCCTAGCAATCATACAATTATGATCTCTAGCAAGCGGGAAACACGGCGGTGGTGCACAAAGGAGATTGATTGACAATGGTCTCCAGCCATTTAGCCACGAGGAGGAGGGATGACATCTTCACTCCAGCGGCACACGTCTTCAACTCTCACATGAGTATACAACACCTTCTACTGGTAAGAGTAGTAAATACAATAACAGACAGATACAACAGACTTTTTCAGCATGCAAGTTACAAGTCAAAATAATCTACCCCTTTCTATAAAACATACATCTAACAACAATCTAACGACTAAACTTTGAAACTTACTCTATAATAAATACTTAGTTTATCCGTAATCGGAATAATAAAGATGAAAGTTGCATTTCCGTGTGTCGCTTGAGACGACGTCTGTTCCCCACTTGCCACGGAGGCACAACACCAAATCAGGAGGGTAACGCAGTGGCAGCTGACTGATGTCATATGACATCTACAAAGTGACGTGTATGACGTGGGTAACACATGCGATTGACTCTCACAACCTTCCATCACGATCGACGTAATGGGCTCCCCTCCTGCTCTGGCCAGGGAATCCTTAAATCATCTTTATTATGTGTGTCCGTGTCTACCTTTTTTCTTCCTGTTGGAGTAGGATCTATCAATAGGGGTAATGCATTTTTGAATTTTTGCCAAATTCTAGTACATCTCGTCATTATTACGTAATGGTGATGAAAGAAAATCCTGATTATGTATTCACTCTTCGCGTTCTGTGATTGGCCAGTCACACACAGCAAAAGACTGTGGAGGCTGCAGCCACAGAGGAGTTGATCGGTGCCTCATTCACGTCCACGGTGCAATTGGCAAGTTGAAAATGGCTCGTGTGGCGTCGCCCACTGCCTCCGCTTCATTAGGTTTTCCTCAGCTCCCCTCTGTTTCGGTTTGTATCTAAAGTTACTTGGTAAACTTGTTTCGTAAAGTACGCGGTGCATTTGACAAGACAGCGCTGTGCAGGCTTGTGTTGCGTCAGTCGCTTATGCAACTCAATTGGGGTGGCATGACCGCTTTTTTTCCTTGAAATGTATTTTTGTCTTATTGAAGTCATCATAAAACAGGCGTGCTACCTACAATATAAGAATTTTGTTCATTTTCAGTTGGCAGTACACAGACAATGCTAACAATAACCTGATCAATCCATGTCAATTTCAGACTTAATCCATTCCAGACAACCAGAAATGTTAACATAAAACACTTCATATACAGTACAATAATTACTGATTTACATGAAATAAACAATGCAAAATGCATATAAATGATGAATGAAAGGGATAAATGAACATTTCAATCACTTTTAACACGTCACAATGTACAATGTACAACCCCACAGCAGTATGCGATAATTTGAAACTGTCTTTGGTTTCATGTTAGGTTGTCATCAATTTAAAAAAAAAAAACACATAGACTGTCTGAAAGCCTATTCTAACACGCAAAGTTACGCAGTGCGCTTGAATGCCTCATCACATGAACAACCGCATTGACAGCACTGGGAGCACAGTGCTTGATAGATAGGGATGAGGGAGTACACCACTATCTGTATCTGTATTTGTTCACCCATCTAAATTATCTGTATCCATATCTGTGCACGGAGTGGGCAGTGCAGAAATACGTGGGACTTAAATCTGTAGATTATTTTAATTGGATTGTTTCCCATTCCCATTTTTCAGTTTTTATACAATTCGGTTTTAGATGGACCCTTTGGAACAGATAAATTACAAAAACTGAGGTTACACTGTACAGTAGACGCCCCTACAACGTAAATAATCCGTTCCAAGAACCTTTATGTTATCAGGACTTTATGTTATACGAAGTGTAAAATACATGTAAATAGCCTAATCCGTTCCAGGATCTTCCCAAACTCACACCTTTGGGCCTTCAAAATATTCAAAGTCTACCAAATATGGTGGGAAAATATAACAAAACAGCATAAACAGAGTAGAGTAACATTCCAATATAAAATAAGGTAAATAAGGTATAATGGTCGATGGGGAACGGCCGTACAGTCTAGCAACATCACTTAATTTCATACCACCGTCATGCTTCTGGATCATTTCCTGCTTTGCTTCGATCAACAACTTTTCCCTTTTTTTCTTCTCACTTACACTTGGTTTAGGGCCCATGACGACGGTAATTTTAACATAAATAAAAGTAAACAAATTAAGGAGAGATTTCAATGCCTGCAAACTAGTTTAAGGGCGACTAAGATGAGGAAGGGAGCTCACACACAAACATGGACGCACTGGATATGTCAGCCAATGAGATGAGAGCGTAGGCAGTGCCCCGATAATCAGTCAATGAGAGCATGAAGCGTCAGAATTTGTGGATAACTTCCTGCTTCCTTTCGATGGACAACTTTTCCCTTTTTTCTTATCCCTTCCACTTGGTTTAGGGTCCATGACTACGGTAATTTTAACACAAAGAAAAGTAATGAAATTAAGAAGAGATTTCAGTGTGTGCAAACTAGTTTAAGGCCGACTACGATGAGGAAGGGAGCTCACATACAAACATGGACGCGCTGGATAAGTCAGCCAATGAGATGAGAGGGTAGGCGGTGCCTCGATAATCAGCTAATGAGAGCGTGAAGCCAGAAGGCGTCACCAAGTGAACTCTGTTAGTCTCTCTGTCGCTTGCACGAACTTGGTGCTTTATGTTATATGGAATTCCTTACGTAATACGATGCAAAAAATGTTCATAAATTCTTTAGGTTCAGTGGAATTTACGTAAAAGGAGGTTTACGTTATGTGAGGTACTACTGTATATGCAAAGCTACAGTCGTTACATTTTTTTTTTACATGCACCAGTATTTTCAGTACTTGTTCATACTCATTACCTTACCATTTTCCTATGTACTTTAAAACAGCAAAGAGTGCATTTGGAGTACGAGAAGTGAACAAATGTATTGCAATTAATGTAAAACAGATGCGGGCTAGGATTAAATACCTACTCCTATTGGACATATGGCACTGTGAATTGTATTATGTGAAGTATTCCATTCTAACTTGTACTTGCATGTTCAAATAAATTAAACCATACCCAAATTCCTGCTCTAGAACAATGTGATCACACTCTTAACAGTTGTCTTTGCACTGTCTTGAATTATTTGTAGGACAAAGATAAATTAGGCCCCCCTGGTTGGGCACCAGCAAAGTGAAAAATAACTCTGATCTTATTTGGCCTTCTGACTAATAAATATAGAGGGACCATTAAACTGGGAGAAAGAAAGAGGTATTTTTGAAGTGTGTCATCTGCTGTCTGTTTTCCCATAGCCATCTTTGAACGGAAAACAAAGAGACTGTCAGTCACTAAAGTCCTTAATTCAGCAGTTTGAAAGTGGGCCATTACACTGTGTGAGTGAGGGAAGTGAAGGAACAACAGGAGGCTGTATATCAGTGTGTATATTTGCATGCTATGCCATGCCTGTGTCTCCCGTTGGCATGGCCTCCAGCTCAAGAAGTGATGACTGTGCTTGCACACCTACTGTTTTACAACAACTTATTGACAATGGTAAGTGTACACACATGCAGATGGGAGTGTATGATGCCTGAGAGAGTAACTAGATTATGTTAAATATATATGCAGTATTTTGATTGTGGCTGTTTGTAGATGTGCGACAAGCTTCCAATATGCAGCCTTCATATCCCCTCAACTGATGTTTAATTCACTCCACTGATGTACGGTGTGCAGGTATGTTTCTGTCGCTCTAGTCCGTCAACCAAAAAGACAGTGTGACTGTCAATGTAGCAGCAATGAAAAGTCATGCTATAACTGCATTTGGATTGAATGAAATTGGCCAACATTACTGATACTGTTTGAGTCCAGTGGAAATGAGTTGGTGAATTCAGCCGCTCTGCATTCATTTGTATGGATTAGTTTGATGGTGAATGCGCTTATGCAAAACACAGGGTATATACACTCATGATCAATACTTGAAGACAAGTTGAAAAAGCGCAAGAATTTACATTTTGCACTGTTGCTTCAGAATACAAAAAGAAGAAATGGCAGTGAGACAAAAATTTGAAATTTAGTCAGCAAATGTAATTGCAAACAACCATTAAACTGAAATAGGCTGGTCATCAGCTGATCAAACTGTCGTCCAAGTGTGTAAATAAGGCAACCATTAAAACAATTATACAATAAAACACTTAACTTTAAAGACACAGGTGTAATGACAACCGTTCTTCATGATTATACTCAACCACTATTTGTAAAAAGAAAACACAGCATCTTTATAACAAGTGAAAATTGGAGCTGGTGTCTCCAATAAAGGTGCTGTTTGCCTTGGTTAGGTACTGCATGGGGGGGGGGGGGGACACATGCACGAGTAATGATGTCAGCTAATAATAGCAATTTGGCAAAGTTTAGTGACTGCCATTAGCCATCATTGAGTGTTTAGCCTAACCACAAAATGACTCCAAATTGCTTCTTTGAGACTGCTTTTGTGTATGTGCACGCACTACGCACATGCATGCGTATACAAGGCCTCGCTGAGTGGAAGCCATCCACCTATCCATCCATTTTCCTCTGCTTATCCGGGTCACGGGGGCAGCAGTCTCAGTAGGGAATCCCAGACTTCCCGGTCCCCGGCCACCTCCTCCAGCTCCACCGGGAGGACACCAAGGCGTTCCCAGGCTAGCTGTGAGACATACTCCCGCCAGCGTGTCCTAGGCCTGCCCTGGGGCCTTCTCCCGGCCGGGCATGCCCGGAACACCTCGCCAGGGAGGCTAGATGCCCGAGCCACCTCAACAGGCTCCTCTCAATGCGAAGGAGCAGCTCCTCACCCTATCTCTTAGGATGAGTCCAGCCACCCTACGGAGGAAACTAATTTCAGCCACTTGTATCCGCAATCTCTTTCATTCGGTCACGACCCAAAGCTCGTGACCATAGGTGAAGGTGGGTAAATTGAGAGCTTTGCCTTCCGTCTCATCTCTCTCTTCACTACGACGGTCCGGTACAGCGACGAATTACTGCAGACACTGCGCCAATCCACCTGTCGACCTCACGCTCCAGCCTTACCTCAATCGTCAACGAGACCCCGAGATACTTGAACTCCTCCACCTGTATGATTCGGTTTTCAAATGAAGTTTTTGCCAGAATTTTGCCTCGGTTCTCTCTCTTGGTTATTGCACAATACAATCTCACCATACTTAGTTTACGCAATACTACGGTATTCTGTATTGCACATTCAAGTAAGAATGTTAAACAAAGTAGTCCCTTTGCCGCATCAACAATAAGTTGGCAAACAAAATCAAGGAAGCTAATGTTGCAAAAGGTGTTCACGAAAGGTGGAAAGTTAATAACGGGGTACCACTGTATAATAACTTTTGACAGCAATTGTCACTGCTCTCCTAATGTAACTGACTTTTGGATGAAGACAGCGTTCTCTGTATCCCCAGTGGTTACTGTGTAATGCTGACAGGCTGACAGTCTATTTGATTGGGTGGGCTAGCTGTCAGTCTGAGCAACACTCGGCCACCTTTGGCCTGATGTGGCCTCACACCTGCTAGACAAGTTGAGTTTTAATAGGCTTCTCTTCCCCCCGTGCATCAATTTTCTTTTCTTTTCCAGTGCACACATGGCTGTGGATGACATGTGTTACACTTTCATCCTCGGAACATTGTATGAAATTAACAGGAAGCAACTTGTCTGACTTGCTACCAATGTCCTTTCCTCCTGACACTTCTTAGATCACCACTGCAATGATATCCCCATTAAATATGTCACTTACCAGTTATGTGGTGACCCAGTAACAAGGACACTTTATATAACCAAAAGTTTTGCAGAATATTTCATCATCATCAATGCTTTTACATTGTCTAAATATCCATAACTGCAAATATTTACAATCATGTCACTTCGCGTTGAGCTGCTTGCACTACTCTTGCTCCTCATTAAAATAAAATGTTTTTAACATTTTGGTTCCAACCATTCTCTCAAAACATGCTGTCTCTGTTTCTTCAAGCCAAAAGGACTGTGAATGTTAATTGGCGTATTGCTTAGATGCACATTTAGATTTTCTTTCAGCCCGAAAATACATTCACAGATTGGATTTGAGTGGGGGTTTAATAGAAAATGAAATGAAAATGAAATCCTTTTCAGATCGTTTTTTCAGCTTTGATGCAATGTAAGGGTCGCCTCTGTATTGTTTCCCATTTATTCCACACCAGTGTCACATGTTCCAAATAAAGATACTAAACTGATACTCATTGTCAAGCACTTCTTGTTCTCCGTCAGCCAAGCATGTTAAACACCTTAAACCTGAGGAACACTGGTGCCCTACAGCACCAAGGCCCATCATTATTCATTCACTAGTGAATACCACTGATTTTTGTTCGGATACGATACTGAGTAAAATTCAGGCTGGTATCTGCAATACCGATCTCATCTCATACCGATACTTAGTGTAAATACACCTAATGTGTCTGCTAAATATTAAAAACTTGTGTATTTCAAATCATAACATAGCTCATAGCATGCAGGATACAAGACAGAGTACTTTATGTATTTAATTTATTACTCTTAAGTGTACCGAGGTACAGTATTACAGTATAGCCGAGCTAATGCAGTATACAACAGAAAAAACAAAAAAATTAGACAAAGTAAAATAAAAAAAATGAATACTAAAACCATTTATACTAATTATTAAGTCCTACATAACAATGAAAACTAATTCACAATTCATACATGGCCCCGTTTGGTGATTGGCCATCGTTTCGACAAAGTGAGCCCAACTGACTGAGGAGTATGCCGCTGCACTTACACATTACACACTTAGGCGGAAAAAAATGTAGTTCTCACCAACCACGTAGACTTTAGATAAGGTCTCAATCATTGAGTTACTTTCCACTGTGTTCCTGTTAGGCCCTGTCCACACGGAAACATAAATAGTTGGGAACAGCTCACTCGTTGACAACGAGTCAAAGCACATCTACGTGTGGCTTTGTAAACGAACACACAGACGGAACCGTGTCACACACCAAACTATAGAAGAAGAAAAGAAGCTTTTCAAGGTCTCGTCTGGACTTACAACGAAGTGGAATGACTTCTGCGAGTCATTCTGGAGTTTGAGACAACAAAATATCAGGAGAATGTCATGGCAGTCGAAATATTCTGATATTATTTTGGCTTGTTGTCAAAGCTCACTTCTGTCTGGTCACGTGATGGCGACGAGTCGGTGACGTCATCGTTTTGAATCGTTTTGTTGCTTGTCTACATGGAAATGATAATCCGGCGTTATCAGATTTCCCACTCGAGAAGTCATTTAAAAAAAAATACAGTTTCAGGTCACCCAGAATGCCGTTTCTGTGTGGAAGAAAGCCTGAAACTATAAAATACTTTTCCGTTTTGTTCTGAAAACATTTCCATGTAGACAGCCCCTTAATGATATACATTACCGCAAATGACTTTTGTGTCGTAGTATTGATATTTTTCACTGATAATCAATCTTAGAGCATAAAGATCTGGTATCTGAGGTATCGATATTTCAGTATCGATCCACACATCACTATCATTCACTTTTCATTGATACTGGCAAGTATTCCACTCCAGACTCGTCAGATGGTTTGTTTTCATAACGCCACGTATTTACCAGATGGGCGAAACTTGGAAACAATTATAGAAGGCGGACATATTGAGCTAGCAAGCTTGTTGCTGTGTGGACGCCAGTATCATTATCGGCAGAAAAATGAATACTTACATAAACCAATACCACATTTTTATGCCAATATTGTCTGATAATATCGGCCAATCATCGCAATATTTTGTCCCGACTGTTGCAACCACATGCTGCTGGTCTCCGTGAGTACATTTCATATTTACAACTGATATCTACATACATACATACTAGTGCATAGCTGGACAAGCAGCTGTTATTCTCATACTGAAGACATTTTGACCAGTTCTTACAAAAACTGCTACTACTGTATGGCTATAATGTCCTGTGGGGCTGCCAATGTTTGCAAGCTTGCAATTTTGCTTTCAGCATAGCTCTGTCACATCCATTGCTGCTGCCTCTAATGCAGGGGTCACCAACGTGGTGCCCGCGGGCACCAGGTAGCCCCCCACGACCACATGAGGTGCCCGAAAGCCTGCTTTTCATTCAGCTTTTCAGTTAGTAATGAAAGAACAGTAGAAAGAAATGCATTCTGAAATACAAAATGTGAGTTGTGGACACCATCATTTTGTTAATAAGCTCTGAAAATAAAATGTTACAAAAATGAGTAGCTCTTGGCCATTTTCATTTTGTAATATTTAGTAGCTCTCACAAGGAAACACAATGGTGACCCCTGGTCTAATGTGTCGTATACAAACTTTGACTGGCAACTTAAAAAAACAACATAAATAAAAAAACAACATAATCATAATTTAACAATTTGGATTCAAGTAATCCAATCATATTTCCAAAATGTGCAGTCTTACTTGTACAATATTCCAACAAATGCAAAAACTACTGATTGTCTTTGCCTTCTTAACCCTTTAACCTTTTCAAACCAAATGTGCACGTCGCATATTATTGTAAGTCATTTTATAATCCACACCATTTTATCTGCCTTTGTCGCTAAGGTGTTTGTAGCCAGCGACTTGCTTTTTAAAAGAAAAGTATCAAAATAACAGTAGTCAAACACAGGCTGGTGAAATTCATAATCCAGAAGACATCTATAAGCGGCATGTGTTACCACATGCACGGGCTCTGCAAATTTGGAGAGATTTGTTGGCCGTGGCCCGCACGTAGAGGAACTTGGATATCAGAGGGGTTGCAAGTTTGTCGTACTTAGGGACGAAGTGATTCGTGACACTCACATGCTTTCCGCTCACCCTCCTTTGGTAGCTTTTAAATTGTGAGTGCGGCGTGCGACTCGTGCGTGCTAAGTGTGCTTTATGTAAGGCTGTCGTATGTTTCACACTTCGACTGCAAGATGGGCATACTGGCTTCCTACAGCACCTACGGCTGTCGTGACCAAGAGAACCAGAGTGTACAGCGGGAAGAGCCCCCCACCTTGGCCGGGCAAGGCGCATTAATGTCGGATACGCTATGTGAGCAGCCAGCGTGCGTCCACGGAGGTCGAGTGTACAGCTGGAGGAGTTGCCCGCCGCAGGAGGAGCCACTGCTGTGGCCGAGCAATGTACACAATGTACTTTTAAACTTGCAACACATGCACTCCTCCTCCGCCTTGCTCTTGCAACCCGGCTGCGTGCAGGGTTTTCCTGCGTGCACGCAGAAAATTATTTGCATCCCAATTTCCTTCGTACGGGTTTTGTGGGCTGTCTGCGGGTTTGAAAATCCGTGCGTGAAATGTGCGTGTCTCTTGCAATTTTCCCCATTTTTGCATGTAGCCAGCATGTACTTCGGGATGTAACTCCCCCTATGCTTAATATAGAGACTAATGGCATCTGTTTCACTTTGCACCCTTTTGTGTGTCATTCAATAAATTGTCAACAATAAATAAATTTGTCTCACCCTGTGTGTTTAAAAGATTCTTCTTTTTTGGTGTTAATATCGTCAGGAAGCCGTCATGATCCTTTAGTTGAACGATTAGAAACAAATGCTGAGCTGGAATGTTTAATTAACAAGTATGGTAGAGCCATTCATCAACCTGACCTTGATTTAAAAGAGATTTTATGGCGCTAATGCTAAAGCCCCCCTTCGTTTCTGAGACGAACATTTTTTTTCTACTGTTCAGTATTGAGTTCCAATTTCAAAGGATTTAAACATTCTTATGAACTGAATGGATCTGCTGGCACAGAAATCCCATGCCCCATTACATAAACCAATCCTTCACTTTTTGATTGAAGAAAACTTGGTGTTGCCATATATTTCTCCATGCCTTCCTCTGATTGTTTTTTTGCTGTTGTTGTTACCGACAATGGGCGCACAGTGGCCAAGTGGTTAGCACGTTGGCCACATAGTCGGGGGATCTGGAAGATCCGAGTTTGAATGTCTTTTTGACATCTGTGTGGAGGTTTCATGTTCTCCCCATGGGTGCATTGGTTTTCTCTGGCTTCCTTCCACATGTCCAAAACATGCATGTTAGGTTAATTGGTTGAAGATTATTATACAGTATGTTCCCTGCGATTAGCTGGCGACCAGTCTAGGGTGTACGCAGCAAAGTCAGCTGGGATAGGCTCCAGCATACCCCTGCGACCCTAGTGAGGATTAAGCAGCATTGAAAATAAATGAATGTTACTGGCAGTACTTAAATACCTTGATTCTGCCAATGCAGCACTGTTTAACCATCAGTGTTATGAACATTAGGGCTAATTAAAACAGAACAACACTGTCCTTTTTTTGTTTCTAAATTATTTCTAGAGAGTAAATTCTATTCTTATAATTATATTCTTCTTGATACTGAGAGAATGACAACCGCAGAATGTCTGCCACGTAATCCCATGAGACAATGGCCTACCTCTGGTTACTGTATGTCCAATGAATGCGCATGTTTTTGCTTGTGACAGCCTCAGATTGTTATTGTTTCTGACAATTTCATGGATTTGTGTTTA
Organism: Dunckerocampus dactyliophorus; assembly: GCF_027744805.1. Classification (NCBI taxonomy): domain Eukaryota; kingdom Metazoa; phylum Chordata; class Actinopteri; order Syngnathiformes; family Syngnathidae; genus Dunckerocampus; species Dunckerocampus dactyliophorus. Next base: position 18,289,829 of record NC_072824.1, read on the forward strand.
GCATGAAGACTCGTAAAGGAAATGACTACCTCAAATCTCACTGGCAATGTTAATGCGGAAGTGAAATTTTAAAAACGTTTAAGACGTTAACTGACAAGCACACGATATCTACATAGCCATGCTTCTATCCTGTTTATATACACATATGCATTTGCATCAACATATCAAATTAAGCCCCCGCTCGCCACATGCTTGCTATATACTTGCAAACATAACCAATAAATGTAGTCAGATTGAACTGAAATTTCATCAGAAATTGCATGTATGTGGTGAGAAATGCTGTCAGTAAGCCTCGGAGGTATCAGAGCAATCCCAGTAGAGCATGTAAATATGGCCCCGAGAGGCTATGAGCCATCACCTATGGACGACAGAGCAATGTGATTGGATATCTAGTAAGTGCTTTTAGAAGATGGCACGATAAAAATGCCACAATCTCATAATTTGTGTTATAACCACACAAAGAAACCGAAGAAAATGTGAAAAAACACAGACTCGGGGAGGGAGATCAACTGATGTCAGGCCACTTTTTGGTAGTATTGTTCTACTGCGTACTGTCTGAGTTCACCAAATTCCACTTTATCCATTTTATAAACACATAAGAAAACACATTGTATCTCCTCATTCTACTCCTACTAACTTTAAAAACGTTTTTATCATGTATGAAGCACTTTTTGTTTTTTTAATGGTTTAATACACACTACTGCCTCATAACCACAATCCATTACCTGACTGTGTTCCTGCCTGCTTTTAAAAAGCACTCATATTTGCTCGACTGTATCAGCTAATAAGCAGCGGTGCGCAAACTTACTGGCTTTGTGCCACCTTATCCTCACTGGCTAGACAGAAACACAAGTATGGATACGAATCACACTATCTAGCACAAAGTCAGCATTTGTAATTATATTGACACATTTAAAGTCTGACATCTGCAAGCAAAAACTGAGTGAGGATGAGGACTGTAAATATGAAGTGAGCCACAGTGTCCCACATGACACCAGGCAACTGGACGGTGGATGGTGGGTCGGCATTCAGATGTTGTTCATGTCTTCGTTTTGCACAATACATAATAAATCAAATTATTAGATCGCTATAATGTGGCCTACAGGACTGACATCCTCTATCAAACGCTTTAAAAGCTCTATTGAAATAATTTGGCTAAATGTCTCATCTAAAATAGATGAGATAATAAAATAAAAACTAAAATATAAATAAAACATACCATATATAGATGAATCGGCACAGAAATCATTTATTCTGAAATAGTTTTTATCAGATCCGTTAGGTTCACTGAAGCATTTTGTTTGTTTTTCTCCACTGATGCCATCAAAAGTAAGGAAAAAAACATTTTGGTGTAAAACAGAATTTAATTGGAATTCAGTGACTGAGCCAAATACAAAGAGAGGGGGGGGGTCACAAAGATTAAGATGGGGGTGTGGGATTGTGGCTTTATATCTGAGTTTATGTTGCCACCTTATGGCCATTACAGGCAAAGCAACATTATCCAGACAAGGTGTCGCTCATTTGTCCTATGTTGAAATGAGGACGGGAGATAATGAATGGGCTCAGAACTTTCATCACCTAAATCACTCGGGGAGACGGGCTAGCTGAGAATAGCTGTGGGAGATTAAACAAGCACAGAAACCACCTCACTAAATCTTTAGACCTGTTTATGAGTTGCAAGTCTTTGGGGGCTGGTTGTAATATGGAAACATCTTTAACCATTTCATGACACTACACTACATGTTCATTAAACGGAGACTTGCAAAAATAAAACAGAAAACAAACATTGTGGAGTGCTTCCTTTGCAGAGCCAAAATGCAAAATAAATAAATTCATTGACTTTGTAACACTGGCTAATATGATGGCATAGAACAGCAATGTCATAGGAACTATGAGCAGTACAGTGTAGGAGATTACATCATAGCTATGTGATTACATTTTTGGTAAGTGCTATGATCTTCTGCCTCGCCTTTTACGTTTCATCTTGAAAGAAAGTACAGCCAATCAGTCCACTTGGGGACGCTGGATGACCTCCAACTTGTCCAGATTTGGACACAACTTTTCAGTTTTTTTATACTATTCCTTTTATACGAGCCATCAACACCTATTTTCGTTCTGCTTGTTTGATAGTTAAGGCCTTTCTAGTTTTTTTAAGATGCTAGTATTTTGTCAAAATGATGTGCTGAAAAACACGACGATGTACAGAATAAATAAATAAATAAATATATGAATAATATATACGGTAAGAGTCATGGTTTAATTCATCCTGTACATGCACACGAGTTACACTGGAGCACTTCACGGAGCACAATTCACAGTTCCGCGTGTCCAAAACGGAATAGGAAAAAGCAAAGCTTATTTAATCTTATCCCTATACATACTATACACAGACGCATGTGTATATTATGCTTTTTAAGATGTGTTATACCTACATTTGATTTTGTATTCAGCTGAAGACCTTTACACGTCATCCAATTTCCAATACTCTATGCCGCTTCTCCTCATTAGGGTCGCGGGGGCATGCTGGAGCCGATCCCAGCTGACTTCGGGCGACAGGCGGGGTACACCCGGACTGGTCGCCAGCCAATCGCAGGGCACATACAGACAAACAACCATTCACTCTCACATTCATACCTATGGACAATTTAGAGTCTCCAATTAACCTAACATGCATGTTTTTGGATGTGGGAGGAAACCGGAGTACCCGGAGAAAACCCACACACACACGGGGAGAACATGCAAACTCCACACAGAGGGAGAATCGAACCCAGGTCTTCCCGAGCTCCAGACTGTGACTGTGTGACCAACATGCTAACCATGCGGCCATACTTAGACATAAATTATTTATTTTTTATTAAAACTGAAGTGACGAAAACTAGACAAAAACGTTGAGAAAAACTGGACTATAACTATCACATATAGAACTGACTAAAATGTGACTAAAACAAAAAGCATTTCCGTCCAAAAGAGTAAGAGTCAAAATAAAATGACTGCCAAAACCAACACTGCAAAAAACCTTTGTCAACTGTCCTTTTAACTAGTTAGTTAACCACTCTTTTTTTGTATTAAAATGTAAAAAAAAAAAAAAAGACTTTAATGATGAATGCCGAAGGCATGCTGCAAAGCTAATTTTCGTTGTGTCAAGATGTGTCATTTTTTGAGCATTCTTAATTGTTACATTCGTGTAAAAGGAAGTCAGCCTCTGTAAAATGTAAAAACAACAAGACTATCTTTCTATAAATGTCTATAGCCTTCTGTACTCTTACAAATACTATAACTACTAGTGTGTGTTATGTTCTTCTTCTCTTCTCATGTTCCTTGTTTGGAATAAATGTCTCAAGAAAGCCACAAAAAGTCAAAAAAGCAAAACACAATCTTCCTCTGTGGTTAGTTCAGTGACCATGGTTGTCCATCTGGAGTAAAAAAGCCAAACAAAAGGCATTCTTTGCTGCTCATTGATGTCTCGTCTGATGTGCTGATGATGTCCTGTGATGGTGATTCAAACTCAATTTCTGGAACTTTGCCTTCCGCTGTACAAAGTATTTGAAATTTTAAAAACAACTGAAAAGTGTTGGGATGACAAAAGCGATATCTGACCCATGCTGGACAAGCTACACATTTGGTTCATGGGTTTAAATCTTTCGGGAAATGATTGTGCGTGCATTTCAGAGTTTACACAAATAGAGTAATCATCTAAAAAGTGTATGCAAACACTCTGGTCCATTTTGTGTGTTAGTTTGGAGGAAACTGTTGAATTGTCCACAATACTTCTGTAACGGGTAGGTTTGACATTGGTTGTAAAACTGGTTAGAATGTCTTAAAGTTATGCTTTTCTTTTCCTGAGTTCCCCAACTTTGTGTCTCTACAACCTCTGCTGCATGTTTTAGATGTTATCTGTGCTCCAAAGACATCCATCACAGATAATCGCAAGCCAAGAGAGAATCACTTTCTCTTCTGCTTGATTCTGATGAGAGAGGAAGGTTGAATAGGGACAGTCTTTTGTGAGCATTTGATTCAGATGTGTGAAATTTGCATGAGGTTAATTCAGGCTGTGCTTTTCATACTTCAATCCAGCTGCAACTTTTCCAACCTATTGTCTAACTCCTATGGAAAGTGCACAGAATAAGTCCCATTATTAATTCTTAGAGCAGAGAAGATGCTTTATGTGCTTCACATCAAAACGCAGATCCACTTCTGTTGATGCGATTTCCCCAAAGCCGAAAAAATGTTCCGTCAAGGCTCAACTCAAAAAGCGGGATCATTTCTGCAAGTGGAGCATCTCATTGCTTAACGGCTAAAAATATAATCATGCCTTCTTTTCATATTCACCACTAAATAGACTCTATACAGTGGATCCCCGCATAGTTGCAATTCAGCATTTAATAAGTGTGTGAGGCATATTTAGGGCTTACATTGTGGATTGTGCTTCTATGCATTAACTTGTTAGCTCCCTTCGTCGAGTGAACAGTGGCAATTGAAGAGAGATGAGGAGAAATCTTGACCTGAATCTAATGTAATGATTACAACAGCACTTTCATTGCAAATGTTGATGCGAGATCGAAGGAGAACATTAAGGTAGCAAGATCATGAAAGCCACGTTTGTTTCTATTGTGTTCAGTAGCCTGTAAAGTGCTCATTGCACCAAAACACGTTAATCTTGTTATTGCCGTGGTGAAAAATAACATTAAAAGGCATATTTCCTGTGTTAGACGTGCTTAAATGTTGAAATATTGATTATTTTTTACAATTTTCGTCACTTCTTGCGGATCTAGAAGAGGAGGAGCAAATGACGTCTAAACCAGACCGTCCCACCCAGAACTTCCCCTTCAATACAGCGCATTCCCTGTTGGTTTGCTCCAGTTTTCGGTGAATTTATATTGTTTGATGTATATTTCTTTTTGGAACACTCGAGGAGACGGCATAGGCTTGTTCACATGTTCTAAAAGACACCATTCGCCTTTGTGGGGCAAATGTTACAATACCGCCACAGATGTAGAGTAAATAAAAAGTCCGTGGTAAAGCGTGCCAAGGTGGCAGCAAGTCATACCACATTACTTCTGCTAATATTCTCCATAGTAGCCAGTCTGGTTCTCATGCCAGCTAATGCAGTGCTAATTCCCAACGGACGCGCTAGCTAGGCGGCTAATGTGTGTAATGTTGTGGCTATTACAGAGTAAAACATATCATACTCCTCACAACACAATATTAGTGAATATTATTGTTGTGACTGTGTCCCTTTCTTCATGTTTATTCATGGCTGTGCTTATTCGCACCTGGTTGTCGGTGTCACCTGTAAGTGTTCTTGATGTGAATCGCTAGCAAAACCTGGATTGTTGTGACTCACCTAATGTGAATTAATTTCAAGAAATTCATAATATAATAATTAATGTATGTAATTAATTGACTTATTTCAAACCCTGAAGTATTTTGAGGTGGCGGCATGATTTACAGCCAAGCTGATACACAACAATGGAAAAAACAGAGGTCAAAATCATGTAAAAGATGGGACAATGGTATTTTAAACAATAAAAAAAAGTAAAATAATAAAACTATTAAAATCAATAATTAATTATTAGGAACAACCATAAGAATGAAAACTATTCACAATTAAGGTATCGCTATTTCAGTCACTTCGCACTGGAGCACGATGAATTCATACGGGACCAGCTCAAGATAAAAACTTAAAAGCTTTTTATATGCCAAACTGCAGCCAAGGTTAGACATGTTGGGAAACGGCTTGCCAGCAATCCTGCTCGAGCTCCACCAATGTACTCTCACATCCAAAGTCTGCTTAAAGAAGGCCTCTTATCCTCTGTAAGTTTCACAAGTGATATACGTTCTCTTGAAAAGTCAGCTGTTTTTGGCTAAATTAAGGTGATTTTATGGTTCCTTCTTTTCATATCATACAGCCAGTAGCAGGGGTGCAGCTAGGAATTCTGGGTCCCATGAAAAAATGATTTACTAAGTAGTATATGTTTGAAAAACCGTGATACCGTCGAGTGAAGCCGCAAAATTCAAACCACAAAGTGGCCAGGGATGACTGTACATTTATTTTGGCTCACATCCACATTGCCAAACAACAGCAACAGCAGTGGCCTTGAAGGGTCCCTGAAAGGGTCCCTGTACGAGATTCGTAATCCCAAAGAGTGCATTTCAAAACATCAAAACTCCAACTGGCTTTTTGTGCTTTATCCTCACCTTAAAATTAAACACCAATTTGCCTCTCACACTGCCAACATGCCCGTCTATTGCATGGGTGAAAAACAAAGTGGTGTTCCTCTGCATGTGAGCGTATTTTCTCAATATAGTGTATTTTCCACCTGCCGTGACTAATTATTCATACCTTCATGCAGTGTTTCCCACACTGTTTCCCCCATCAGAACATATATCCTCATACTCCATCTCATATTTTTGCACATTTGGTAGTATTTGCACCTTCTTGTTGATCTTGTTGTACATATTGTATATACTACATTTACATTTTAAAGTTCCCTGCCTTTTTACATTTCAAACTCCCTTTTGCTACTGTTTAGTGTAATTGCACGGTGGAGAGAAGGAGAAACTATGCTAATTTCGATGCTCTGTGTGTCTTTTATTCATGGTGAATTGACAATAAGGAGTCTGAATATATTACTGTATCATCACAGGTGAAGATTGACCAAGATGTTCTTTCTCTCTGAAAATGCTGTCATAATCTTCATTGCTCACAAGGTGAAGTCTAGCAGAGCACAAAAAGCATTCCTCAAATTCGTCTTCACCCTGTGTCAAACTACTGCCTTCCAAGTTCCAAATGTACCACATGGTGTATCCCCAGAGTCATTTAAAGGTGCTAATTACCCTACCCAATCAATTATTGATTGTCATTTCCCTCCATAAAGAATAGCTCTGAAATAATGTGCCTCTGGTTTCTCTTGGAGGGGTCTTTATTGAGATAAATGCTCCCGCGCTAAGTCCTCACACGGACCATCACATCCGCAACACAGGGCCCTTTTCCAACATTGGCCAGGGGCCACGTGCAACTCTGCTTTGCAAATGTCACCTTGATGAGGCTATCTTAGGACTGTGATGTTTGATCAACTTTATTACACAATGGGGACTTTGAGGGGCATTTGAGAGTGTTAATAAAGGAATTTGTGACCTTTAGTGTAAAACAGCCAATCTTATATACACTCCTGATCAAAATCTTAAGACCAGTTGAAAAATTCCTAGAATTTCATTTTGCACATTTGGATCTTTATGAGGTTTTAAGTAGAGCTGCAATATGCAAAAGCAAGAAGGGGGAGTGAGACAAAAAGCATTTTGAAAAAGGAATTTATTGAAAACAACACTTGAACTGAAATAGGCTGTATATCAGCTGATCAAAAGTTTAAGACCATCACTCAAAAAGTAACAAAAAAATCTCCAAACCAGAACAAAAAATGTTCTCAGTAGGACTCAGTAATGAGTAGCTTCACCATTCTTGTTAATCACTTCAAAGATTGCTTTGTGCATGCTTGATGTGAGTATTTCCAGGAGGGGGAACATTGGGAACATTGCTCCAAGTGGTGAAGATGGCTTCACCAAGGGCATCAACTGTCTGGAAGTGATGGCCATTTTTATAAACGTCCCTTGTCATGTCAGTAACGTTGGAAGCCATCTGGACCATCAAGGTTAAATTTTTTCTCATCAGAGAATACAACTTTTTTCCAACCTTTCAATGTCCCATGTTTGATGCTCCCTGGCAAAGTCTAAACGGGCAGTTTTGTGTCTTTGAAGGAGACGAGGTCTTTGAATTCATTTTCTGTTTTTAAAACCCTTTTCCCGTCTGATTGCCGTTATTGCGCTGCAGTCGGCATCAGTAAGGGCCTTAATTTGGGTGGAAGACCGCCCTGTGTCTTCATGGACAGCCAATCGGATCCTCCGGCTCAGCGCAGGTGTGACTTTTTTGGGTCTACCACTTGACTTTTTTGTTCCATAATGCTCAGGAAATGAACATTTTGAGCAAATTTGGGCTTTTATAGCCTGTGTTCTTAAACTTTTGATCAGGTGATAAACAACCTATTTCAGTTTGGGTTTTTTTGGTTACATTACAAGTTCCAAATGTTTTTTGTCTCACTCCGCCTTCTTGCTTTTGCATTTTGTACCTCTACTTAAAACCTCAATAAGATCCAAATGTGCAAAATGAAAATTCTAGCAATTTTTCAACTGGTTTTAAGATTTTGATCAGGAGTGTATTATTCACTCATCCAGGAATCCCAGATTGCAGACTAAATGAGACAGAATGAATTATAGAGATAGGTTATTTGCATCACGTACTATCTCAATAACACCCTTGAAATTTGAAGTGCTGTTTTACACTCACCAGCCGCACATACAGAATATACCGACACAAATTATATTCTCTTCTACATGCTCTGTGTTAATTGACACTGTTAGAGAAGTTTGTTGTTTGTTTTTTTTCTACTGTAGTTAAATTTGAGTCGTGTTGAACTGTACAGCAGCCAGCTGAGGACTGTTTCTATTGTTGGGACCATGTGAGTCAAAACCATGCCTGTTTTTGTAAAGGAAAGATTTGGCTCAGTCAGTTAGTGGATCTCACTAGGCAAGGCAAGGTAAGTTTATTTATAGAGCACAGTTCGCACACAAGGCAATTCAAAGTGCTTTACAGAAAAGAAGGGTAAGATCACTTCATAAAATCATTCCATAAAACATAAAATTATAAATAATTTAAAATTGAAGAGTGCAGATAAAATGCTTACAGTTGACATATGCACAGTTGAATAGAAGTGTTTTCAGCCTGGATTTGAACATTACCGAAGTTGAGGATTGCCGCACATCTTCTGGAGGACTGTTCCAGACTTTGGCAGCATACAACTGAAGCACAGGCTCACCGTGTTTAGTCCTGACTCTCGGCACCTGCAGGAGACCAATCCCTGAGCTTGTCAGTGCCCGTGATGGCTCATGTGGCTCTAACACATCAGAGATACTGTATACTTTGGCGCAAGATCATGAAAAGATTTGTACACAAGCAGAGCTGTTTTAAAGTCTATTCTCTGAGCGACATGAAGCCAGTGTAGGGACCTGAGAACTGGACTAATATGTTGATATTTCCTGGTTCTAGTCAGGACTCGAGCAGCATTATTATTTTCGTTTAAACAGAAAAGATTGAAATTCTCAGTGAAGTGCAGTCCTCTGGACTCACAGACTTTGGACAGCCATGTGTTCAGCTGAACCAGTCGGCTGAATTTGTTCATCCTCCTATCGATGTTTGGAAGAGGTTCACTAATGAACGTTGGTATTGCCACTATATCAAGACTCTCAAATAGTCTTGTTTTTAAGGTTTCAGACTGTTGCTGACATCCACTGCACCCACATGAACAATCGGATGGTTCACACCAACTCCTCGGGTGTCAGTTTTGTAATTTCAGAGACAGTGCCACTTGGATAGCTGGAAGTCGCTGTTCTGTTTATGTTACGTATGTTAGATACTCCAAGCACCAGAGTATCTTTGACCGTCTATCTGCTGCTTTGTGCTGACTTCATGGTGACTGTTATGCGCAGTGATTTAATAGTTTTCTCTTAGCTTGTTATACATTTGCTTTATTTCGCGTGATTTTCAATCTGCATTTTGACTTGGCTTCGGCTTAGCACCAAGTCAATTATAAGTTTCTTTACAGAGTCTTGGAAAAGACACAGTATCATTTAGGTTGTATGTAGCAGTTTTTTCACCCTTTCCTTTGGAGGTAAATGTGGACATCTTACCACTGGTTTCCACTAGGAGTTTCATTAAGTCCTTTTTCGGTTGCAGAGGCAAAAATCCTGCTTGTAGCACACAAATTTCTAACCGATATATCCATCAGCAGTTGCCACCGACCTTTTTGAGAACAAGATCCCTGGTCTCTTTATTTTGTAGAAAGTAAAGTAAAAGTGATGCAAGTTTAAAGCTCTGTCTTCAATACAAAGGTTGACCCTGGTCCAACAGCTCTCACAAGGAGAGTTTGTTTGGATCACTCCTCCGGGTATGTTGAGAAAGTTGTAGTCGCTGGCTCATCAGATATGTTGGAAAAACGAAAAAATGATTCAAAAAGTCTTGGTTCACTCATTATATTGTGCAGGTGTGTCTAATGAGTTGTCCAGTACCGTATGTGTTCTGGAATTTGAATGGTGGGGAGGAAGGAGAAGTGTGTGGGGGGGCAGAGCTGTCAAACCTTCAGTTCTCCCCAGGAATCTCCCGTATTTTGCCCTTCTTACCTGTCGTCTACTTTCTCGTAAATGTACCGTATTTTAACCTTTTTTTACTCGAGACTGCATATTAATAATACAGTAATTTGACAATGGCTTCAGAGAATGTGCTTTTACTGCCATCAAGTGTCTACTTGTAAGTTAGGTTTCGTTACTGTGTGTAGTAATAAAACAACGAGTAAAACATCCAGCATATACTGTAGGTGACAATGGTGCAGTTGACTGGCATTGAGCATTTGCGGCAGATGGTAACAGGTATGGCGGGGGTTGTCTTTACAGAGGAAAATACTGGAGATTCAAACTCTGCATGTTAGTTATCTATCAATGGCGTAAGGGAAGAATGAGATGAAGTTTAGAGTGTCTCCTGGGGCCTCCTGCTAGGCATCTACAGTACTATCCACTGTGTATATGTGCATGCTTCCATGTGTGCATGCTTGACCAGTCTCCTGAGTCCTGCAGTCTTTACTAATTGTCTAGAGTAGATGTGGTCTGGATGTGGAACAACAATTAAGAGACTAAGATGAATTAGAAAAGATTAGTTTTGCTTCGGTGTTTTATATTTCCATTTTTATTGTATCGATTGACTCCTACGTTGGCCATTTATCATGTGGTTATAGCTACCACACTGGCCCTACCTGCTGCTGTGACATTGCCTTGTAAAATGCTCAACACAAAGAAAAAAAAATCTCAAGGCTTTGCTTCATGACACAATTCTGGAGGCCAATATAAATCATCTCCAAAATAAGTGTACTTCTTCAAAGAAGTACTGTTTAATTCAGTTTTGCATATAAGTATGTAGCAGTTGTCAAAAGTTGTGAAGGAAACTAAAAATAAAACACCAAACTCAACCCAAAGCAGTGTCTTAATTTGTTGATTGGCATTAAAAAAGAGTGAGTTTTAAACGCCATTTGCCTTCAAAGATGTAATTTCTTGGTCTTACTTCATTAATGGGCTGGTTATACACTGTATGTTAGCACTAATGAGGAATCCATGAAAAGGGGGCCGAAAATACTGTACAACCTTCAAAATCGACCACAATCTTTTCCATGACCTCCAATTTGTTCTAAATAATTTCTTTCAATTGAGGTAAATGACAAGAGAATGAATCAGTTCCATTGTCAAACTGCCCACATGTTAAAACTAGGGCTGTCAATCGATTAAAATATTTAATCGTGATTAATTGCATATTGTTTGTAGTTAACTTGTAATTAATTGCAATTAATCGCAGATAGAATGTACCTATAACTACGAAAGCACTCTGAGAGTGCAGACCTCCGCCAAGCGACACAGTTCCCCCCATATTATGATTTACTCCATAAATATTAGTCCTACATTTATTTTATCTACATATTTAGATTGCTAATGTTATCATGCTAACAGTGCTAATATGCCAACGTTAGCAAGTTAACACCTAGCATAATAGTGGCATGTGTTTACATAAGTGTATAGCCAGGAAAATGGCTAAAAGTGCTCTTATGCTAATGTTAGCACGCTAGCAATGTTAACACGCTAACATTAGCATGCTAACATGTAGCATAATAGTGCTAAATGTTTCTATATGTGTCTAGCTATGAAAATGGCTAAAAATACTACTATGCTAATGTTAGCATGCTAGCAATGCTAACGTGCTAACATTAGCATGCTAACACCTGGCATGATAGTGCTAAGTCTACCTATGAATGTACCTATAATGGACTGGGGCGCAATGGAAGGCTAAATGCCCTCAATTAGTTGAATGTTTTGATGTTGGAATGGCTTGAATTGGTTGAGAAATGTGGCACTAGTAGCAGGTAATTAGTTTTAGGGAAAAGGGTGAATTTGAGGAAAATTTTGAATCACCCCCAAAATTTAATCAGTTCTTTCAGATCCCATTTGTGACAATTCTAAAAATTTAATCCAAATCCATTCAGAACTTTTGAAGTTATTTTGAACACAGACAAACGGCGTCATAAACATAACCTCTGCGCTGTGCGTGCGCTTTCCGCTGCTTTGGCGGAGGTAATAAATAAACCTTTGAAAGATTTACGTTTTTAATACACCTATCCACATGAGACTGGATAATATGTTTGCTTTATGCAGATTTTTGTTTATTAAACATTACGTTTTTTTTTAAACAGCTCACCACAAAATGGAACTCAATGTATAAAAAACAAACACAATGTACAACAAGTAGACAGTAGTAAGGTAAACTGTCCATCACTGAAATATCACTCTTCAAGCAAATACAGTACTCTTATGAAATATAATTCTGACTAACATTACAAATAAAGGTTTGCAAAAACACCCAACTAAGTGAAATGCAAACATGGTGTTAGAAAAATAAATCTTGACAATTTACAAAAAATAGTGCTCAAAAACAGTAGTTTACAGAACTAGGACTGTGCCCATATACTGTAGTGCAGTCAGGCTATGGCTCATACTTTACTTCCAAACACTCTTACAGAAACATACACACGCACACACACAAACCCTCTCTTACACACACTTTATCATACTTTTCTTAGTCTGGCGACTTCAACAGCGTGGAAGTATGACACCACGGTTTATTCAACATGCAACGTTTATTCTGTCATCTTTGACAAACACAGCAGTTCAAGCACAAACGCCAACAAATGGATAGTAATTATTAATAATAATAATAATAATGCTAATAAATTCCCTCACAAGCCTTTACTACCATCTCATTGAGCACTGTGTGTGTGCTCGCTCACTTCCACCTTTGTCACACTGACACAAGCCCCCAAATATCTGTCCTCGGCTATGCCTGCCAGCAGCTAACTAAAATTTTAGCTCGCAGTTCAAAGCAAAAAATCAGCCGAGAGACGGCTCGCATCGAAAAACACTCATTTGTTGGGACACTCATACGCCAAGGTAGCACTGTCTTGTCGAGAAAGCCATCTGACAGGGCTTTGAAGCTAAACTTACCATTCAAAATACAGGACGTGCACATGTTAATCGCGTGTCAGAAAGATAGTGGAGATAAAGGGAATTTCGCGTAACTTGTTATTAACGCCTTTATTTGGAAAGCCCCAGTTAAAATCTTTATTAACTATACAGGCAGGTTTTGAGTAATGTAACATTTTAATGCAACTAGGAGAGAAAACAGTAACATTATGGTTCTATGTTATTAATAAAACTTTTCCTTTTTGCCATCACGAGCTTTCTTTGGCGTCTCACTTGTGAAAGCAATTGCGCAGATGAAGTCTTGCGAGATTTACTGAAGCCTTGAGAGAAGTCACAAATTTTTGTGCAACTATTGAGGCTCTTTTTTTTCCTGAAAATTTTAAACTATATGGGTCAGTTATTTAATACCCTTTTTTCCTCTAATCTCTAACAGTCCACTCCAGTCACTTCCAGTTCTGGTCGACTGAGCAGGATCTAAAGCAACATCACAAAACGAGTAATGGAAGTGAATAGACTATAAAACATGTATAAGCACTTGTGCACCCCACAGAAGAGAGATACTTGACAAGAAAACAAAGGAGTGATGCATTATGAAGTTGTTTAGATATGATATATGATCATAATAATGATGCTGTTGTTCCTTTTCTTTAATATTCCAGCCCTCACTCATTCAACCTGCTGCCTTGCATACCCAAGAAAGAATAAGGTGTGAATATGGATGTGATGGTGCTAAATTTACTGTGGTGTTGCACTGCTGTGAGCCGCACTCCCTGTGTGATGTGAGGTGCATGCTTGTCAAGTTCACAAAAACACACAGCTAAATGTTACATCGAGTTGTCCAGGGTTTATCTACTGGAACCTGTAGTGCTATGATCACCATGCAGAGATTAAAATACGATACACACAGTGTATAGTCTATAGTGTAGAACAGTAGGGTATTTTATTTTCAAGGAGGATTTAGGTTATTTTTGGATTTGAACATAATTCCCATGGCATATATACTTCTGTCTTCTGAAAAATGAAGAAAATTAAAATAAATTTTCCAAAACACCCTGCCAATGACTGACCTTGACGCCCCAGTGTGAGTAGAGCTTTGGTAACGGTGCCATGAAATTTATCATGATTATAAAGGTAATCATGGCTTCGTATCTCGAGAGACAGAGAGAGTCAGATATGGAAGACGAAGGTAAGTTAAAAGTCAACAAGTTGCATGAAACAGCTATGGGCTTGTGACTTGCCAAGTTGTTAAGATAATTTGTCTTAGAGATTTGCTGTTAAATATTATTCAGTAAGGGTGTCACAAGATCTCGCAAGATTAAAACGTGACGGTACTTCTCGTTCAAAGAAAATCTGTCTTGCGAGAATACAGCAGCCAGAAGCCGATTGCTCCTATGAAAGAATGATAATACGCTTAATATGGAAGTGGAAGTGTGCAAGGCAGGATTGGAAATGCACGTTAAGTGATTTACGCACACTAAATACCTTGCAATCCAACCTACCTCGGTGTTCCCAGCGTCAGCAAGTGACGTGTGGCTTTTACATTTGGATTGAACAGCTGCCACCGTGTTAATGTCCAACTAGAAACTGTAGTAATTCCACATTTGATCAAAGTTACTTACGATTTGTCAGATCAAAACACGTAGCTGTTCAGCCCTGTCTGCATCCTTAATCACCACGCGGTTCTATTTACGTTCATTACATTTGACTGTGCACCAACTTTACAAACACCGGAAATCACTGGTGGAAGTTAGTTACTTATGCTCCGAGTTAGTAGAAGAAATGAAAGTCACACATATCGGTGACAATGTATTGGAAGATAAAGGGTTAAGTGGCTGTCTTGCTTCATTAATCATGGTACTGTGGGGAACAACCCTGCTTCATAACACACCTCATACATAGAAGAGATCGCTGTTGGCCATTTAGCAACATGGGTGCTATATTTAACAACTAGGAGTGCACATTAAAAGTGAACGACAGGAAGTGTTTTTTGTTTCATGCATTTATTCTGAAATTAAATACAACCAATCCACAAAATTATCTGCCGCGCAGGCAAGTGCAGTCCTCCTCCAATTGTGCAATGTCAGTCTGAAAGCTACATAAACCCCTCCATAATGCAACCCAACCTTTGACCAGTGACAACGCAAAGAAGGCAGAGCTTGGAGACACTCTGTCGCCTGTCAAGACCTCGTCTTCCTGGCAAAAGACAAATGGGTGTCCATTGAGTGGCTCATTGCAGAAATAAAATCAACAAAAGCCCAGCAAAAGTGGGAAAAATAGAGCAAAGAAACATAATGTAACTTGAAAAAGCTAAAATGTTGATGCTAATAACAAATAAAAACACAAAGACTTTTCTTTAAATATATGTGTAAGTTTTTTTTTATTATAAATATCAAAGGACAGCTGGACAGCTCTGATGTAAATACACAAAGATACTGACAAACACTTTGAGCTGGCATTGTTCAAGTACAAGCTGCACTTCAGCCAATAAGGAACTTAGATATACTACCTGGTACTTGTGTATAATGTAAGGGTTTGTTTTTTTACATGGCTGATTGGTGTAGTGGCTAACGACATCGGCACTTGGCACAGGGAACTGTGGTTTGAATCGTAGCCAGGGTAAATGGCAATGTATAATATATATATATTTTTTAATAATACTGGCCCTCAAAGTGTCTGCCAAGGAAAATTGTGGTTGGCCTACTCATCAGTCTTAATCTTTGAGTTGGTCCTAATGAAAATCGCATGTATTTGTTCACAATTTGTTAACAATTCTCAAATCTCCAAAATTCTTACTCTGCCACGTTGCGTGCGTCCATGTGCGGATGCAATCATTACATGCTCTGACCCACTCCCCTTCAAATCACATGCCAAGGAATTCCCACGCAAAGCATGACCAAGTACTTGGTGGTGAAACCCAATTTTGTCAGCGGTTGTTCCTGGCTTCTGCTGGAATTCGTGGATAGTCTTTATTGTCATTGTACTGTTCAGAAAGGTTTTACTTTTGTACATTTTTTTACTTGTGTAATTGTTCAGGACTCTGCTCTGGCTGGCAGGATGTGACACCAGTTGTAGTTAGTTCGCAGGGTTGCACACATCTCAGGAGGTGTTTTTTGGCCACTCCTCCTTACAGATACTCTCCAAATACTGGTTTGACGCTGTTGCTTAGCAACTAAAAGTTTCAGCTCCCTCCACACGTTTTCTGTAGGATTAAGGCTGTAAGACTTGCTATGCCTCTCCAGGATATCTTCTTATGTGCTGCTTCTTCAGCCACTCTTTGTTGCCTTAGCCATATGTTTTTGGGTAATTGTCATCCTGGAAGTCGCATCCACAGCCCATGTTCAGTGTTCTGGATAAGGCAAGGAGGTTCGACTGTACATGGCCCTGTTCATCAACCCCTCAATGCATGAAGTCTTTCTGCACCCTTAGCAGAGTTATAGCCCCAAATAAGAATGTTTCCACCTTCATCTGTTACAGGAGCAATGTGTTGTTGTGCTCATGTTCAGTATTTTTTTGCCTCTAAGACACAAGCAGTGACTGTGGTCCATTGAGTTTGTACGATCCGCCTGTATAATTCTGGACTGATCCATCACATTTGTCAGAATTATCCTGACCTCACAAGGTGAGAGCTAGCATTGCGCTCCAGAGCAAGGGCGATTATCTTGTCTGTTATTTTGTATTTCTTCCTTTTTCAAATGATTGTCCTAACAGTGATCTGTATCTCACCAAGTTTCTTACTGAAAGACATGACTAATTTGTGTGGACACATAACCTGCTTGTTGTTTGGTTGGGATCACACCTTTATTTCACACAAACAAATGCAAATTGACGTATAACCTTTATTTGGAGTGAACTTGCAAAATCAGATGGGTGTTAAATAACTGTTCCCTCTATTGTAGGTTTGAATTTGTTGCAGGCAAGTCCTTCATTGGACACAGTAGCAGGGTAATAAATTTGCTGGACAAACAGAAGGACAAATGCAGCAATAGCGCTGTGGTCAGAACACTTAACACACGTGTATGTCATCCACCACTGGACACAGGAACAACATGGCTGTTACCCATTTCAAGACCAGTTTTTGAAAAAAAAAATTTTTCAGGCTGCAAAACATTTTTAAACAAACAAAAATCAATCATGATCACGTATGCACATCCATAATAAAAAAACTTCATTTTGGTTCGTAAACATTTATTTACAGTGCCGTGCGCCGCCAAACTAGACTGTGGCGACTATAAAGATGAAGATAAGATAAAGATGGTATTCTAATGTTTACCTAACCCACCAATCTCTTTGTTGCAAAAACAAAACAAGCTACTGTTGACCGAACCACGGCAAAACAACTTTAGCAAACTCAACTGCCCTCTGCACACAGCCACACACACCATCAGGACACATGACAAAACTCTTACTACACATGAAGCTGTTATTGTAAAAATAATGAAAAGCTTTTTCAAGCAAAATTTACCATTTGTAGTGCATTACATTTCCTATCTTACAATTCAAGAATGGATGGTCAGGGGTTTATACATTTCTGCAGGTGGAGGGAAAAAGACTAGTGAATTATAGTGAAACTAAATATTCAAAAACTTTTTCACTTCATGTCGACCTCCATCTCCCTTGTTCTCTCTAACTTTCTTTCTGTCGCTCCGTCGCTGTCTTCGCCTTCTCATCAAGTTTAGTTCGAGTCTACTTCCCACCCTTAGTTCAATCTTGAACTAAGGTTCCATTTCTCTGCAACTGCTGTGGGCTATCTCCAGTCAATCTGAATGTCAGCCAGACCAATAATGTAAAGTAGCTATTGGACCTACAAAGACATTCCTTTCATACGCTCGCCAAGTGGATGTGCAGTAACCTCAACCTTTACACAAAAACGGACACACAGCGTAAATGCAAATGAATTAAGTCACTAAAAAGGAGAATAGTAAAAAGAGGAGATTAGAGGATCAAATGAAAGAGAATCTTCAAAAGTTTGAACAGCAATTAAGAGGAGGTCATTTTTTGACATGTGATAAGGTCAATACACAAAGGGACAACCTGTCACCTAGTGTGGCCAACCGCAGATGTTGCACAACTGCCTTACATCTCCTTTTAATGACACCTTCTGAAGGACATCTGTACTGCACACCAGCCTTGTTACAATACAATGTATAATATACAGTATATACAGTACAGGCCAAAAGTTTGGACGCACCTTCTCATTCAATCCGTTTTCTTTATTCATGACATTTTCTTCACTATTTACATTGTAGATTCTCATACCTGAATGACACAGGAATGAACACGTGGTATTGAACAAAAAAGTGTGAAATAACTGTAAATATGTCTTATATTTGAGACATATACCTGTATATACTGTATATATATCCATCCATCCATTCTTTCAGGAGATCTGGAAGATCTGGGTTCAAATCTCCATTGTAGAGTTTTCATGTTCTTCCCGTGAATGGGTATTCTTCGGGTACTCTGGCTTCCTCCCACATTCCAGTGGTGAATGGTTGTTGTGGTTGATGTGCCCTCCAATTGGCTGGCGACCAGTCGATGGTGTACCCTGCTTCTCGCCCAAAGTCAGCTGGGATAGGCTCCAGCATACCCCCGCCACCCTAGTGAAAACAAGCGGCATAGAAAATGAATGAATGAATGATTAATCACCATTTGCCACTATGTCTCACAGAAAGATAAATGACAGGATCTATTAACAGCTCTGTATGAACTGAAAATTCAAACTAAAAGATGCCACACGTCTGAAAATCTATTCACCTAACACTAGTCTCCTTAATAGTAGCAGAACATTTTAATCACACATTAACCGTGTTATTATGCGTAATGAGGAGTTGTGTTCAAAGACTCTATGTAATTTGAGTTGAATTGATGTTTGGAGTATATTTTCTGGGATTTCCAGGCACACTGTTAAGAGGATCAACTTATTGTTTTTCTTTGTCTTTCTGTTTATTTAGACCACACATACACTCATAATATAATGTTGTTGTGATGTTCGGAGAATCAGTGAATGCAACTGGAGTGTGGTGAGAATGAGGAAGTGCCGTTCCGAGGATGAACGGAGAGACGTGTTTTTGAGTTGGATTATATGCACTGCATATGGCGTCGGAATTGCACTGCTGTTGAAGTATTCGGGTGAGAATAAAGTTATAAAAGACCGTCAGACTCTGTGTGACTCTGTGGGCATGCCACACAGAGGTGCGACTTGCCATAATGCTCATGCGTTAATTGTGCTGAATATTTTACCAGAATATTTTGAATTTTTTGACATCTCTAATATATATATATATAATATATTTGTACATGTTGTCTTAGTAACGAAATGAGAAGTGTGTCTGTCAGAATGGGTCAGAATGTGAATTGACTGCAGTAGCTCAGTGAGCACAAAATGTGATGCTTTGTGAGATGGGCTGAGTGGATTTGTGTATTTGAGACAACGGCCATGTTCAGAGCTGCTTCAACATCACTTGTTGCTTACTGGAAATCGATTTCTGCGGCCTGAACTCAATGCATTGAAATTTTTATGTGGCTAGATTCCTTGAACCAATGAACAACACTTAAAGCAGCGTGCTCAGCCATACATTACTCCTCCAGGAGCTGTCTCATATTG
The DNA here is from genome assembly GCF_027744805.1 of Dunckerocampus dactyliophorus. Taxonomy (NCBI): domain Eukaryota; kingdom Metazoa; phylum Chordata; class Actinopteri; order Syngnathiformes; family Syngnathidae; genus Dunckerocampus; species Dunckerocampus dactyliophorus. The sequence continues at coordinate 18,309,558 of NC_072824.1, forward strand.
TCAGTTCACTTGCTCACACAGTAGCGGACCTTATAGCTTCTATGTATATTAACTACAGCTCCTGTGGTTCACAGTGTGGCCCCCATCCGTGTTGTTTATGGTCTGCAATTTGAAAAAGCCAGCTTGTGTTTTGAAGGTCACAAGGAGGTATGAGATATGGGATCGGAGGCTGTTGTTATAAATATTGGGTCATTACACAAAGTTGTAATTACCAAACAGTAATCCCTCCTTATCGCGATTCATTGGTTCCATACCCGACTGTGATAGATGAATTTCGGTCAAGTAGGATTCCTCATTTTTTCATCAAATATTTCCATAGTTTCTAAATACATTTCTTAATATGATTAGAGTCCACTAGCGGAACAAATCAGAGCCAGGCTGGGGACGGAGAAAATGACTGAGCCCTATAAACCCAAATAAAAAAGCTCATACTACCAGACATTCCGGTCCCAAGCCACCTCTTCCAGTTCCACCGGGAGGGCACCAAGGCATTCCCGTTTCCGAGACTTATTTGGAAACATTAACAGCGACAAAAACTTGCACTCTCAGAAATGTTAACCCAAACACGTTTTACAATTATAATTTTACATGCATAAAACAGTTCTAAATGCATATAAATGATGAATTAAAGAGATAAATGGACATTTAAAGTTACTTTTACCTTCATTGAAGACGTGACTGTTGCCAAAGACACAATGTGGCAGCGAGATCAACACCTTCCTTTTCAACACCACCTTCCTGTATTGTCATGAGTTATTTTGTTGCACCTTTCTTTGGCTCAATTTTTTGAAGTTCTGTCACTTTTAACAAGCTCATGAAAAGACATACGTCAAGTTACAAGCCATGATTTACAAACCCTTCCATGTCAAGATGGAAACCCTCCTTTGGCTTGGGTCCTTTTGCTTTGATACACCTCACATGTGCCTGTCAGTACAGTAGTGGTCCTGATAATTGCCTGCAGAGAATGATAGCATGAATTAGGGTACCTCGATTGGCATGAAAATAATATAGAAACAACATCTTGCCGCTCTCCTTATGACATAATTAAGGGACATGCAATTTTTTTCTCCCCTATCATTTGAGTTTTGATTTCCAAGTTTTGATTGAATCCTTATCTCATCTTGTTGTGCAATTGCATTTTTAATGGGAAATAAGAATGGTAAATTGAGTTGAAAATTGTTCCCTACATTAAAAAGTGACTGTCTCACATTGGTGTGAAGGATAAAGTCGCATTTACCTCCTCACATGCTTCCCCACTCCCAGTTTTTCATGTTCGCTCCACCTGCTGAGAGACTCATTTTATTTTGACACAGTTGTTTATTTTCCCACAGTCCGTTGTCATTCCCGACAGCATTTGAAGTGACAGACTGAAATGAATGCATCCCCTTTCGATGCCTGACTGATTCATCGCTTGGTTTTTGTTTTTCCTGTCTTGAAGCAAAGTTTCAAAAGTTTCAAGACCATCTGAAATGGTTTTAGCATTCTGCTTTACCTTTTTAGGCATAGAGATGGACATGCAGGCCTCACATTTACGTAACATCACCCCTCAATGATGCTTCACAACGACACAGCAGTATGATTAAGGTAGGCATCTGAATAGCTCAAGAAGGAGACAAAACTGGAAACGAATACAATGAAATATTAAATCAGGAAAATAATATCGGACTCGTGGACTTTCATTAATGAATAAGAAACTGGTGGTTTTTAATGTTGCGTTTTTTTTCTTTCCGACACTGAACAGGAGTTATTGATTCATTTTGTGTGTGCACGCTCTTGTCTTTCGATTGCCGTGTGGCACCTTTAGCATGTGGTCATTTGCCACACAAGACAAATGCTAAGATGAGGTCCTTTCATCCCATTCGACCAGGGGTGTCAAAATCGCACAGGGGGCCAAAACTCAAAGCCGCCCGAACAAGACAACCAAACCCCCCATTTGTCACCATTACATCACATCTTGGTCAGCCCAACATCGAAAATGGTAAGCTGTGGAAAAAAAATAAAAATCATAGAAAAGTCTCACCATCATAAATTGTAATAAATAGAGTGCACAATGTCATCTTTACATTACTGTTTATGTGTATGCACAAAAAAAACTAAGGCAATCGTTCACACTGAAAATTTGAGACACACATGCAAAATGGTTTTCTTCAAAACCTTTGACATAAAACTCATTTATTTACTCATACAACGTGCAAATTAAGCGTTTATATACAAAATAACTAAATAAATTAGAGCATTATTTATGTAAACGTTACAATTAAGATTTGAGAGAAGCAGTACCATGCTGCCATTAAATATACCAAAATGTTATATTTTCTAGTTTTTCTTCACACACTAGGTCCCCAACTTATGAACATCCGACTAGCGAACACTCGCGGATACGAACACAAGCCGACTGGTCTACAGGTATATTTTATTTCATTTTGCCTTGTAGTCGCTCAATCAGTTTTTATACTGCTACTGTACATGCTTGACCAGTAGAGGGCACTGTGACACTGCTAATGGGACCAACAGAGGAAGCCTTAGAGCTAATAAAACCAACACAGTAAGAGTTAGACGCTGGGGAGATAAAGCTAAATGGAAAGTTACATTGTACAACCCGGACAGAGCGTGTGATTAAAGTTTATGAAGAGTTAATAGGCCTGCTTAATTCTACACCACCCACAGAACACTACCTCTTTTAGAAGAGTCTAACGACGACGACCATTTGTCCTTTTTTTCAATAACTCCTCCAACTCCACCACAACGATGTATGTTCGGCCACTCCTCTTCAAAGGTAAATAACATTTATCATTACGTATTATTATATCATTTTTATTATTGTTTTTTCATTAATTCTCCTCGTTAATTTTACTACTGTATTCAAACTCATATTTACATATGAGTGTGAAAATTGGTGTGAAAATAGCAACATTAATTTTTGCTTGCTATGTCACACTTCAGCAGCACCTCTCAGCAGCACCTGCCGCTGCTCAGAACAATCCTTGCTTTCACTTTTAAGTCCCCAAATACCAGAAAATTCTCTGACGCCATAAAAAGTTGCTAGATTTGTTGCTCATCGCTTTTGAGAAAATATGTCGCCAAGGGGGTTTGGAATGTCGCCAGATTTAGCGACAAAGTCAGCAACAATGTAAATATATGTCAAATCTAATCTGTATATATAAAAATGCCAATAATCCCTTGTCCCTACAATATAGAACTTCTAATCCTGTTCTAAATGCTTATACTTTAAGAAAGAATGAAAAGTTTACTTTGTCACATGTACATTGTACAGCAAAATGTGTCCATGCATTGAAGCCATTCTCTTGAGGAACAATAGGCAGCCATCGTGGACTCAGGTCATAGGTCAATGAAGTATCTATGTGTGGGCGACCCTGGGGACATTGTCGGTGAAGTGCCTTACCAAAGGACTCCACAGCAGTGCCTGGAACGGTGGAAGCGGGCTTTGAACCGGGAACCCTCCAGTTACTGGATGACCGCTCTATCTCCTGCTAATTAGAATAGCAGATTATCTTCCTGAATCCTTGCATTTAAAGGAGAGGAAATAAATGACAACAGCCATTTCAGCACATAATTATTTTACAATGGTTAAAAAAAAAGACTCTCCACACTGTATATACATTGTAAAATAATCAGTTTTTTGGGCAAGTTGTTCTTCAAATTGTCTTGCGAGTCCACTTACTTCTGGAGTGTTCTAAAGAGTACAGCAAAGTAAACACAACATCACATTAACAACAGTGATGTAAAAACATTCTTTGTAGTTCGAGGGAAAGGCTTCTTGAGACGTCATCTGTACTTCTGTGAAGAAGGTGTCGGACGTTTCGCTCCTCATCCGAAGAGCTTCGTCAGCGAACTAATAAGTGCTGGTAGCCTAGGCCTTAAATACAGTAAGAGTGGGCGGAATTGGTGTGCCAACACCCTCCTTCTATTGGTTCCTTACACTAAGCCTGGGCGGAGTAGTGGTATAATCCTATCCTGCTATTAACACCTCCGATAAAAGGGAAGTGTCGCTCCCTGAATTGGGTATGAACGACTCTGATACTGGCTCGTTAACATTTATTGTTCTGGCTCGGCCCTGGCTTCACCTCATTTGCAAGACTAAGAGCTGTGGGTTTTGGTCTCAGTAACCTGCTGAACACAGGGTCCAAATTAAACCTCAAACCACCATTCCGATTCAATGATGGGTTCTGTTGTTTGACAAAAATAGCTTCCTTTACTCCTCTTTCAAACCATCTGTTTTCTTTGGCCAAAATCTTTACCTCGCTGTCCTCAAAAGAGTGATTGGTAGCTTTAAGGTGTAGATGTACTGCTGATTGAGGACCACAGACGCATTCTTTGTAGTTAACATTTGCCAATAAAATGATGTTCACAAACCAAAAATAACTGCGTAACTCTGGTCCATCTAGGTCTGTAATAATGTATGTAATCATTTGAAATCATAAATTGTTTATAAATCTACAGAGAGTAGTAAAAGCAGCACAGAAGATCATCGGCTGCCCTCTCCCTTCCCTGATGGACATGTACACCTCCCGCCGCCTCAGCACAGCAAGCATACTGAGTTCCCACCCTGCTTGAGCTGTTTGACCTGTTGCCCTCAGGAAGCCACAATAGGGGCATCCGAACCAGGACCAGCACACTCAAGAACAGTTTCTCCTATTTCAGTCTATCCAAAATGTGCAATATATGACTGCAATAGTGACTGAAATACCGCGCAATGTCATATCACTACTCATAGTCGTAGGAGCTGCTTTAAATGTCATTGTACATGCGTGTAGTAACAATAAAAGGCATTCTTTTTATGTTCTAAATAATAAACAATTCCATAGTCACGTATATTTGTTTCACCCTAGTCTGTCACATAACCATTAAAGGAATAGTTCGGATTTTTTGAGATGAAGTTGAATGACATCCCCATCAGCAGTGTAGTGCATCAACAGTGACTTTCCCCTCACCTCAGAAAGTAGTTCCGGCTAGTTGCTGGGATCTGTTAAGTTAAGCGCTTTGCTTCACAAAATAATATGCATTCCAAAGAGTAATACATTTGCATCACAAAACCCCCCAAAAAGTCAGACTTTTCAATTACTTGCTCTCCGTTCGTATCCCAGCGCGCTGCTGCTTGTCCATTGTTGTGTATGTGTTCCACAGTGTTTACACGGGCGGAGGAAGACCGCTGCGATGCTAACGCTCTTACAGTGTAGTAATCCTAACTGTCCCTTTAAGAGTGGTCAGTTAGAGCTGTATATTTTGTCATTTAAATTTTATTTATTTTATTTACAACTTCTAACATTCTGATATTTACTTATTCTAAAAAAAGTTCTCTGAAATTGTAGACTTTTTTTTCAACAGTTTATTATATTCATGTTGTATTCATATTCATATTCATAGTCATATTCGTATTCATTTTGTCATTTGGCTGCACTGCTTCCAGGAGTGTATGTGTATGTTTTTATCTAATCAGATTTCAGCTTGTGTGTGTTGCCTTGTCAAACGAATCTACCCAGTGCCTTCCAAATCAGATGTCACTTAAACACTAGTGGCAACGGGGCTATTTTTTTAATCAGTCAGATCTCAGATTCGCCTCATAGAGCCATCTAGCTGGTCCACAATAACGTCAGCATTTTTTCCGTTCTTGTAACCAGTTTTGCTTCAATAAAGAGATTGCTGATTGACCACATCTTTGTCATCCTCGCAACGTCCGGCAGGCGTAACCGTATTCATTCCCAATACGCGAAATACATCTCTCTCTGTAATGCCATTCCATGTTATATTTATAGTTAAGTCCCCGCAGAAGGCCCAGGTAACAAATGCACTGCCTGCCAATGTGAGTGTGTGTATGCGAGAGAGAGCTGAATGGAAAAAGAGACAGCTAGAGCAGTAGTACCCCTGTGAGCCTTTTATATTTACTGCACTGTGGAACAGCATTCATCTATCTTGTGAAAAAAAACATACCGTACTATATACATATGAACACACATGAATACACATCAGCTCAGTGAGTGTCCTCCCTTGAGGCAGCTCCTCTTATTAGCTCCATTTAAATTCATGGGTTGAATTGTTGTTATGACGCGTGTAGTGTTTTTTTTTTGGGTGACAATGCAAAGACAAAAAAGTCTCCCAAATATGTATAAAAAGCAACTTGGAAAAGTAAGGATTTTGGCCAACTTTATGAAACCTTCATTACAAAAGCCCTTGCTTGCATGATTTTTTTTTAAAATTTGTGACATTTAACCTGTAGCAACTTGCAACTCTATGGTAATGAACCTGTGGCCCACAGGAAATAACCAGAGGTAATCTGCAAGTTATATATAAAAAAACAACAACAACACAAGTCTATGCAACACAAATGTCGATGCACTTTTTTTAACCTCATGCCTCCTGTGAGTCTAAAAGTATGCTGCGGTCTCACAAAAGAATACTTTTCCAAAATGTCTGGACTGTGGGGAAAGTAACTGTGCATCAACAAAACGGAACTATATAAAAAGATAACACTTGGATTGCTACAGCCATGAATCCATTTGACTTTTGACCTCAGCTATCTTGACCTTGCGTAGGTGGGGATTAAAAACGAGCAGATGTAGAAAAAATGTAGCGAGCTAATCCTTTAAAGTTTTAAAAGAAGATTTCTTGACAATATGGGCACTTTCTACTCAGTAAACTCTTTCATCTGCAGGAAATAACATAGTGTATCCTCAGAGCCATGCGATAAGGAGAGAATACGTCTGTGTGAGTTCTCCTCATGAATTCCCAGAAAGCACTTGGGCGTACTTAGTTTTAAACTAGGCCATTTTCCAGCAACACATGTGTCTTTCTGCAAAATATTTCATATACACGGTGAGCATACTGCATACATACATACTGTACGCTGCACTGAGTACAGTATATTTTGCCTCAAAATCTTTTACTGAGCTCTTTGTTTGCAGCTTCTTCCTGTATTTGTTTTCTTAAGGTATTTCGGTTTACTCACACAGTCCAAAACCGCTGGTTAGGTTATTTGGAGACTCCAAATTGTCCAGAGGTTTCAGTGTGATTGTGAATGGTTGTTTGTTGTATGTTTACCGTAGATCCCCACTATCAGTAGGAGTACGGTCCAAGACCACCTGCAAATGCCGAAAAACATGCAAGCGAGTAATAAAGACGTCCAAAAATTTGTTTCTGTCACAGGAGTCAGAAAGCCACTAACCACCTTCGATGCTGCTTATCCCCACTAGGGTCGCAAGGGTATGATGGGGCATGTCCCATATGACTTCGGGCAAGAGGCGGGAACACCCTGGACTGGTCGCCAGTGAATCACAGGGCATCCAATAAAACTAGTTGAAGTTTATTTTTGTCCATGAAAATATTGAACAAAACTAAATGAAACTGAAATCAAGCAAAACTACTCACCACTGAGGATGTTTGCCCAGCAATACGTTTTATAAATATGACTGCGTTGCAGTCTGTACGTGTTCAGCGCAGTAAACATGTTGTCGCTGCTGTGCGGCAACAATGAAATGCCAGCAGGTGTAAGCAATCACTTGCTTCTGCTGTGAGACAAAATCCCCCCAGCGTGTCCTAGGTCTGCCCCGGGGCCTTCTCCCGGCTGGGCATTACTAGAGCACCTCGCCAGGGAGGCGTCCGTGAGGCATTCGGACTTGATGCCCGAGCCACCTCAACTGGCTCTTCTCGATGTGAAGGAGCAGCGGCCCTCCTCTGAGCTCCTCCCGACTTAGGGTGAGTCCAGCCACCCTACGGAGGAAACTCATTTCAGCCGCTTGTCCCCGCGATCTTGTTCTTTCGGTCACGACCCAAAGCTCATGACCAGAGGTGAGCGTGGGAACATAGACAGACCGGTAAATTGAGAGCTTTGCCTTCCGGCTCAGCTCTCTCTTCACCACGACGGTCCGGTACAGCAACCGCATTACTGCAGACGCTGCGCCGACCCGCCTACCGACCTCACGCTCCAACCTCCCCTCACTCGTGAACAAGACCTCGAGACACTTGAACTCCTCAACCTGGGGCAGGACCTCATTCCCAACCCGCGAATGAGGCCTCTGAGTTACTACAATCGCCCTACTTATTTATCAAATATTCATCAAATAGTCTTATTTCCAGTCATGTGGAACAACATGACAAACTAATTCCCAGGCCATTGGGTAGCCAAATGGGCATGTCTCTAATCAAAACAAATCCTAATCAGTGAGCATGCACACAACAACCAAATCACATTCGAGCCTACTATAGAAACAATCACCCCTCCACCTTCTTACCCATATCACTTCTCTAGGCCACTTCCATCAGAAAATTGTTACTGTCAAGGCTACCCTCATTCTCATGCAAAATCGCAAGTTATACCTCGCATACCTTGCTGTCATAGCTCAGTTTTCTTGCTGATCCAACCTCTGCAGACTACTTATGTTCTCTTCAGCATTGCCATGCTCCATGCCATGTACCAGTTGTCCATACATCTCAAGAGTCCTGTCCTCATTTTTTACGTTAGCTGCCATTTCCAGTTGTGTCAAAAAATCAGCCCCATCGGGGTCTCCTGATTGTTTTTCACCTAACTGTATGGTTCAGGAACCTCTACATACGTACAAGTACCTACCCAGGAATGCTTTCCTAACAAAGATAAAGTGGCATCCGTTTTGGTTCACCAACAGAAAAGATTGCCTGACATCACGTTTAACAGTTTTGTATTGTACAGGTGGTTCTGGGTTTATGGTGTTAAAACGTTTCGTACATAGTTATGAAGGCGCTCCCATAAGTCAATTAAAACTGTAATTTTAGTCCATAAACATTAGACTCCCCGGAGAACTACTTACAGCACGCGAGGTGGCAATACACGCTGCCGTAGTGCAAGGAGTAAGGATAACAATGCTTATTAGACATTTTTGCACTTCGTTATATTTCCCAAGAGTAAGGCACGCTCTTCGGATTGAAGTCCATCAAGGAAAAGAAAAGACATCACCATGGAAGTGGACATGAATGCACTTTTGGTCTTAATTGTTGACTGTCGTGACCATCATGAAGGATAAAGTGTGTATAAAGTGTGTATCCTTTTCTCCAGGTACTCCAAAACCAAAAACATGCATGTTAGGTTAATTGGTGACTCTAAATTGTCCATAGGTATGAATGTGAGTGTTTGTCTATATGTGCCCTGCGATTGGCTGGTGACCAGTCCTGGGTGTACCCCGCATTTTGCCCAAAGTCAGCTGGGTTAGGCCCCAGCATGCCCCTGCGACCATAGTGAGGATGAGCGGCATAGAAAATGGATGGATGAATTTTATATGTCCATGTGTTCTGTGTGCAGTGTGAGTGAAACAGGAGTTCATTTAGGTATAAGATCAATCTTACACTGAAACTCGACTAAAGTCTAGGAACAGAACTCATTTATAACCCGAGAACCACTTGTTTATCTTCACAAATTTCAGGAATTGTGGTACAGTTACAGGAAATGTTGCCGACACATTGACAGCTTACTCTTGTTTATTTATAGGTGGGACAGACACAATACCTTGAATTAATGGAGGAAAAGTTTGTGTGTCTGCGCAGGTGTGTGTGTGTGTGTGTGTGTGTGTATGTGTGTGTGTGTGTGTGTGTAAAAGAGCGCACTCTAAAAAGTTGAAACAAACTCAGTCTTAATGAGCACAATGAAGCAAACGCATAAATAATACACTCTTAGCTATTCTCATCTTCATCATTGGCACAAACTCTCGCAACATTTTCTTCTATCATCCATCATGCAGCACAACATCTTTCCTTTCTTGCATCAATAAGTCAAGAATGTGCTTTTCGGCCTTGACACCTCCCTCGAATGTCGACAGGAGAGGTGTGCTGGTGTGTGTACTTCTGAAATATTGAAGATGCACAGCAGATGTTAACCAGCGCTCTCTGGAAATGTGTGTGCATGTGTGTGTGTGTGTGTCCGTGTGCTTAAGACTGATTATCTGGATGGATGCTATGAATATTTTAGATTCTCCCACATCAGGTCTGAAAGTTAATGATGTTAGAATGCATGTATGAAAGAAGGATAATGATGGTAATGATGATGGTATGCGTATCATATGGTCGTCAAATCAAATATTCCATGTGTTCTCATTTCGTTTTGCACCTTCGCAAAAAGTTTGACTGAATAATAGATTTGACTTATTTAAAAAATGACGATTAATTAAAAAGTTCCCAGAAAGTCACTTGTTATCATCCCTGGTTTTCCACTTTTTTGCTCACATCTCCAACTTTTTCTGTATAATAAAAAAATGAATAATCCTTGTAAGTCACAGAGTGATTAAGTCAAAAGTAATTCGCATTCAGGTTGCGATGAGGGGTTTGTATTGATAAGCACAATCCACACTTTAAATGCGGCTCATGAACTACAATACGTTGTTAATGAAGGTCATTTTAATCTTAAAACAAGCCTATGTTCAACATTGTTATGTAAGAGCGCAACTAGTTAAACCTATCATTTTATGTAAATCTTCAGGATGAGGTGGATTACACGTGCTTACATTTGTAATTCATGGACATTTCAAAGAAAAAAGACAGGAGTAGATTGAAGAATATCTGTCTTGTACTTTGACGACAGATGAAACAGTATGACCTTTTTATTTATTAATGATTTGTCACCAATATTATCAATGTTTCATGATATTGTTTAACTTTGCTGAAAAAATATTTGCACTTCAGCCAGAATATTTCAATTGCTGTCAATTGATTTGCCTTCTGCCAGTTGTGACGGTGACAGGACATACTGTCTCATGTGTTTTTTGTGCTATATTCAAATTATTGGTGATTCTTTGGAAAGCTTTACATTTAAAATACAATTTTAACATTGAAAGCAGCAAGTGAACACACTTCCTCATGCTATCGAAAGAGGAAGTCTGTCCGAACGTTTGACTGGTAGTGTATATTAACAGCATTGATTGTTCTATTGTTAACGTCCTATTGCCCAAAAGTTCTCTGTGGATCGCAACCTTGCCATGATGGAGAAACTTGCGTTTTCCAGTGAGTCTGAGGGCAATGCCATCTGGAGAGATAAAGCATCGGCGATGCATAGTGGCAGACACTGGAGACACCAGAAGTTTCTTCGGCGCAACCGACACCATCTATGGTACAGTACAAGCCACCATTGCCTGATCCCTCTGCACTGAAAGGATGCAAAGGGGCTCCAACTTTATCAACGTACGGAGGAAAGAGCACTTCCAAGAACTCAACCACAGTCACATCTGAACCCGATATCAACCATATCCCCCGGAATTCCATAAGAGAAAACATGGGGGAACCTCCCACAATGATTGAAGTGCAAGACGCGGCTCAAGGAAGGCCAGCGAGCACCGGGTGGGCAAGCGAAGTGCTTCAACCTTAGAAAGGATAACACCAAGACCAACCTAAAGAAATTTCATGTCACACTTGACAACTGGGAGCATGTCGTTGAACAGCTGCTCCTGAATTGCCATGCTGCTAAGACACAGCAAAAGAAAGATGTGCAAAGGCTCCAACCAGACCCCACACTGTTACTTTCCCCTACCCATACCGCTCCAAAATATGCAAGTCTCTGTGGATGGCTGCGGATTTGCATCCACAGCCCTCTCAGGACCCACAAGTAGACCCAACAGAGGACAGTCACATTAGTCTCGAGTGACCGCTGATGATGATGATGACCCAAAAAATTGGTACATCCCAGTCATTCCAACTAGAGACCTGGTTGTGTACAGAGACTTAACAGGAACACTACAAGGATTATGATATCTGTTAATTCCTATATAGTAATTTCACAACTAAATCTAATGTCTTCAATCTGCCAATCATTAGCTTTATGTCCTATAAAGTTATGGCCTTATTATTCTCATTTCCGGTGTATAAGCCACTACTTTTTTCTCACACTTTGAACGCTGTGGCTTATACTGTGATGCTGCTAATTTAAGGTCACGTTCTAATCTTGCAACAAGATTGATCTCGCAATTTTTGCTCAAGTCTGCCCGTGGATCATGATAGTGTCGAGCAGTGTCTAAAAATCCAATATCACCAACGGGTTTCGAAAGGCTGGACTACTGTGTGATGCAGAGGAGAACAGCACAAGCTGAAGGGCTAATTTGCCTCAAGATGAAAGTGACACTGAGAGTGAAAATGAAAAAGAGAGAGAGACTGACGTGTGAAGTGTGTGACGAAGAAATTATGAGGCTGTTCAATTCTGACACTGACAAAGGCGCAGTAGGAATTTGACAGCAATGAATTACTTTTCTGGTAGGGCACTGTTTAACTAGCCGTATTACAAACAGTGTTTAGAAAAAAGCATTTATTACATTAAAAGTTTAAAAAGACTTTCTGTGTAACATATTTCTATATACAAAATATCCCATGTTACGATGTGGACACCTGCGGCCTATAGACAGCTGTGACCGATATGCACTCCTGATCAAAATCTTAAGACCAGTTGAAAAATTGCTAGAATTTGCATTTTGCACATTTGGATCTTTTTCAGTAGAGCTACAATATGCAAAAGCTAGAAGAGGGAGTGAGACAAAAAGCATTTTGAAAAAGTAATTTATTGAAAACAGCAATTAAACTGAAATAGGCTGTTTATCAGCTGATCAAAAGTTTAAGACCATCGCTTAAAAAATAATAAAAAACTCTGGAAAACCAGAACAAAAAATGTTCTCAGTAGGAGTCAGTATTGAGTAGCTCCCCCGTTCTTGTTAATCACTTCAAAAATTGTTTTGGGCATGCTTGATGTGAGTGTTTCCAGGAGGCTAGTGGGAACATTGCTCCAAGTGGTGAAGATGGCTTCACGAAGGGCATCAACTGTCTGGAACTGATGGCCTTTTTTATAAACTTCCCTTGTCATCCATCCCAAATGTGCTCTATGGGATTTAAACAAGGGGAACATGCAGGATGGTCCAAAAGAGTGATGTTATTCTCCTTGGTCAAGCAAGCATTGTGAACTGCAGCGTTGTCCTATTGAAAAACAGCTTGGTAACAGCTTACCAAGCAGACGAGGGCCCTCAGTCATGAGGGATGCCGCTTAAACATCTGCACGTAAGCATCCGCCGTTTGACGACCCCGCACCACCTGAAGCTCCAGTGTTCCACTGAATGAAAAAGAACCCTAGATCATGATGGGCCTCCCTCCACTGTGCCGGGTGTTGTGGAATAATAAGAGGCACAACACATCTCGTATGCAGTTGAGGGAAAAGGGACACCCCGTTTATTCCGTTCACCCTTAAATAGACCCAGTGAACAATAACAATGACGTGGATTACCAAAACCTCGTCCTTCCTTGGACCTGTTGGCAGGACATTTTGAAATCACATAACATCTGGCACACATCTTGTATAACTTCGGTCACGATGACCTCCCCCTCAGTCACGTAGGCCTGAGTTCAACTGCCTTTCACAGAACAAAAGGTACTCTGGAGTTCACAGGACAAGAATCATTTTACAATATATTCCCCCCTTTTGGGGGTCCCAAACCCCCAAAACAAATGATAATGTCTCTTAGACCCGTCATTTCAACATTGCTCCCGACCTTGCCACACACCGTATCACTGCCCATAACACGTTCCCCACTTCCCCGTGCCCATTCTTCAGGACAAGCATGCATCAAAATCCCCACGAACTTAATCTTTGAACTTCTTTCGGAAAATGAAGACGGTGAAATGACGGGTCTAAGAGACATTATTATTTGTTTTGGGGGTTTGGGACCCCCAAAAGGGGGGAATATATTGTAAAATGATTCTTGTCCTGTGAACTCCAGAGTACCTTTTGTTCTGTGAAAGGCAGTTGAACTCAGGCCTACGTGACTGAGGGGGAGGTCATCGTGACCGAAGTTATACAAGATGTGTGCCAGATGTTATGTGATTTCAAAATGTCCTGCCAACAGGTCCAAGGAAGGACGAGGTTTTGGTAATCCACGTCATTGTTATTGTTCACTGGGTCTATTTAAGGGTGAACGGAATAAACGGGGTGTCCCTTTTCCCTCAACTGCATACGAGATGTGTTATGCCTCTTATTATTCCACAACACGGGTAGAAAACATCTCAGGTGGGATCTCCTTTTTGGAACGTTGGAAGCCATTTGGACTGTCAAAGTTACGTTTTTTCTCATCAGAGAATAAAACTTTTTTTCCACCTTTCAATGTCCCATGTTTGATGCTCCCTGGCAAAGTCTAAACGGGCAGTTTTGTGGCGTTGAAGGAGACAAGGTCTTTGAATTCCTTTTTTGTTTTTTAAACCCTTTTCCCGAAGATGCCGTCTGATTATTGCGCTGCAGTCGGCACCAGTAAGGGCCTTAATCTGAGTGGAAGACCGCCTTGTGTCTTGATGGACAGCCAATCGGATCCTCCGGCTCAGCGCAGGCGTGATTTTTTTGTTCCATAATGCTCAGGATCTTTCAAAAAATGTAGAATGACTGTCTTACTGCGCCCAACCTCAGCAGCAATGGCACGCTGCGAGAGGCCTTGCTTATGCAGCTCCACAATCCGACCACGTTCAAAAAGAGAAAGCTTCTTAGCTTTAGCCATCAGGAGGGCATGACAGTGTGAATTCCTGATAGAAAATTACAATTTTGAGCAGATTTTGGCTTTTATAGCATGTGGTCTTAAAATTTTGATTAGGTGATAAACAACCTATTTCAGTTTTGGGTTTTGTTTTGTTTCAATTACAAGTTCCAAATGTTTTTTGTCTCCCCTTTGTCTCACAGTTTTCAGAGCTGCAGCCCCCGAAAGCACAGCAACCTTCCGAAGCAATCAAAACTTGCTATTAGTTGAAGTAAAAATGTTGACAGTAAAAATATGGATAAAATAAGACCATGTGCAACTTGAAAAAATGAAAAAGTAAAGTGTTGCAATAAGAGAATACTTACAAAAACATTCAGAAAATACAGAACATAAAAAACACCATTACTTTTAAATTTGGCTCCCAGATTAATCAAATTACTGTATATTCAATTAAAATATTAGTGACAATCATTAAATCATATTAAATTAATCCATCCATCCATTTTCTATGCCGCTTATCCTAATTAGGGTCGCGGGGGTATGCTGGAGCCTATCCCAGCTAACTTCGGGCGAGAAGCGGGGTACACCCTGGACTGGTCGCCAGCCAATCGCAGGGCACATATAGACAAACAACCATTCACACTCACATTCATACCTATGGACAATTTAGAGTCGCCAATTAACCTCACCTGCATGTTTTTGAATGTGGGAGGAAACCGGAGTACCTGGAGAAAACCCACACACGCACGGGGAGAACATGCAAGCGCCACACAGAGATGCCCAAGCGACGATTTGAACCCAGATCTTCCCGATCTCCTGACTGTGTGGCCAACATACTAACCACGGTGCGGCCTTATATTAAAATATTAATAAATTAAACAATCATAATAAATTAAATAACAATGTAATAAATTAAACAACATTGGTTTTTTTGTCATTCTGCTAAGTGGTCACATGTAAGATAATGCAATGATGGCTTACTGTGTCTAGTTTGTTTCGAGAACTAATTTTTAAAATTGTTTATCAAACATATTCCAATACATCACTTTTCAAGTAACCAATGTGCACAAAAGGAGGACAACTAAGTTGCAAAAAATTTGATGTGATCATGACGTTAACAAGGTCAGGACCTAAATAAATTAATATTGCAAATCATCTAATCGAGTCATCTTAATGAGGACCGACTTTATCGTTGAATGAGCAAACATGATTTTCTAATATCCAGTCATTTTGGGGCCCAGATGCTTTATCACCTCCAACCTTGAGTACAGATAACAAAACCAATTCCTCATAACAGCCATTTCTACCAAGTAGTGCAGAGATATAAGGGCACACGTAGTTAGAAAGCAAATTGGACGTAGATTTAGATTTTAAAAAAGATCATGAGCAAATGAGAGAAGACTATCAGTGGGTCCATTAGTCCAATATTAAAGTATGAGCCTGAGAAATAAGAACATAGCAGTTCAAGTGAAGCTTTCCAAGGCAAAACTTTTTTTTCTATGTTTAAACTGTTTCTAAGTACAGTAAATTTCTTCTCCAGCTTCAAATGAAAAGAAAAACAAAATTCTCTGTGGGTAACTACGCAAAACGTTGTTTTGGTCTGAATTTAAATAAGGATCTGAAAACAGCACAGGTGGCAAGAGAACAGAGGGAAACTAGTCCAGATATGTGGGAAGAACAAGGAGAGGCAAACCAATTAGGGACAAAGCAGCAGAAGGAGAGGCTGGGAATGGTCGTAAATTAGGAAGGGTGTGTGTGTATGTAAGGACATATTGGTATCACTTTAAAATCCTCTGCAAAGTCAGACTGGTCTTTAATTCCCAAGATGAACAACCACTGGCCCACACACGTCCACCCAAAACACTTTCTTTGTTTCTCAATTTCTGCTGAAACCATTCAAAGACGCTCCAAACTCTCTACAAGAGCAGGTTTTGGACAGTGAGTAGGTTAACAACATAACAAATTAATTCGAGCAAACTTCTGTTTTCTGCACAAAAAAAAGCAATGGCTAAAATGGTCCAATTTATTTATTTTGTGTAGGACACTAGAACCACATGCGACTCTTCAGCCTCCATATTGCGGCTCCCATGCCGAGCTCTGATTTTTTTTTTTTTTAAACGCAGAAGCAGAGGATATGTGCGTTTTCGAAAGGTTTGAAATATCTGACTCACATCTAGTCCTTGAATGCATCTATACTACAGTACATTCTGACTGCTGGAGCTGACTGGTGATCGCCGGTGCTTATAAAATTGGTGCTCAGCCAAATGTAACGATCACAAAAAAAAAATGCTCTCTGATTACTGACAGTATTAAAGTCAACCTGTAGCACCCAGTTGGATCTGCTCCTGTGCAGCTATCATGCAGTAGCATTATGACATTATCATGCGGTACTTTTCAGCGCAATAGTGACTTCCAGAAGTTTTTTTAGAGAAACTTGGACTTGAACTTGGAAACGTGTGACAATAAATGTGCTCAATGGCAGACTCTCTTCAAGAAGACTTTCCTACTTTCCTGGCAGGTAGGTTTCATTTCCAGATCAATATGAAAGTGCATGTGGGTGGATGTTAGATGGCAGAGGTTTCTGCAAAGAAAAATATTAAAATCTGGGCTGACATTAGTTCAGACCATATTTACTTGACGCATTAGTGAGCTATCAGTCCTTTGCAGTGAGAATAATGTTGCTTGCCAATTGCTTTTTCTCTTTTCTGGGTAGAAGTTTCTTTTTTTTATGTTATATTTTATGTTACATATTCTGTGTGAATTGTTACGACTGCCAGTTGTCGAAATGTCAGGAAAGTTCCCCTGCACTGAGAAGTTTTGTGTGCATTGTGAGAATCTGAAGATCAAAACCATTGCCTAAAAAACAATGATGAATTATTCAGGGTTGAATGGCAATGATCATTGTCACAAAATATAAAAAGTTAAAACATAAAAAGTAAAACTTTTGGAAATTGGTGTTATTTCTGAGTTTCTGAGTTGTATACTGTTGAAAAGTCTGTTTATTTCCATTTTGAACGATGCGTCTTGTTGTGTTGTTAATAGAGTGATTAATACACTGCATGAGTACTCTCAGTTCTCCAAGACACAGCCACCTTTGTTTTCAGGTAAGTCCATAACCATTGTTACAACTAGCGATGTCTACCCAAGTTGGTATTTTTACATGCACTGACCGAATTCCCTCAGTACTACCGAGCACCGATTCCCGTAAAATCAAAAGGTACCATGTTTCGATACCTAAACGCCAGTGTCAATGGAGTGTCATGTCGCCGCTCCTAACAGCATTCAATTCACAAGCGAAGCTCGAGGGACAGAGTCAATGTTTACAACCGACAAAGAGAAAAATTAAAGCTACAGAAAATGAAAGAAATCATATTTTTTAATTATATGGATACAATAAAACCTACTTGTTTAATAAATGTCAGAATGTTCTGGAAGAAGATACTTTTAATACTGCATATTTTAACACGAAAACTTTTTGAATTCACAACATTTTTGAATTCACAAATGAATTCAAATAGATTGAAAATCACATGTTTGTATTTTGTAAGTTATAAGTTATTCACATCATAAGTCATATCGTTCATGATTCATAATCTTTCCACCTCGCAGTTTTGGCGCATCGTGATGCTGATGAGACAGCATGATTATTGCACAGATATACCTTAGGTTGGCCACAATAAAAGGCCACTCCAAATATGCAGTTTAACTGTATTGGGGGGGTGTCCAAAAACCAGTCAGTATCTGGTGTGGCCACCATTTGCCCCAAATACCATCTATGCCGATCCAGAGCATCCCAAGCATGCTCACTATCTTCAAAATACCATCAGTAAAATGCATAAAATGCACCTGTGTTTGTTGTCCATAACTTATGCGCCTGCCCATACCATAACCCCACTACCACCATGGGGCGCTTCACCCACAACACAGTTGCATTTTACTGTATTGATGGCATTGTGAATGCCCCAATACAGTTAAACCGCACATTGTAAGTGGCCTTTTATTGTGGCCAACCTAAGGCACACCTGTGCAATAATAATGAGGTCTCATCAGCATCTCGGTATGCCACAACTGTTAGGTGGGTAGATTATGAATAATGGATTATGAATCATGAATTATGAATGCTCACTAACACAGATTTAGACAGATTTGGAAATAATACTACTTGAGAGTGATAGGTACGTAGAAAAAGTTTAAAATCTTTTGAGTTCAGCTCATGAAAAGGGGGAGCAAAAACAAAAGTGTTGAGTATAGGTTTCACAGTGGAAATGTGGCTTCCACATCTGCCTCATAGTCAGGTTGTTCTGGGTTCAAATTGGGCTCAGACCTGCATGTTGTCCCGTGCTTGTGTGGGTTCTCTCTGGGTACCCCAGTTTCCTCCCACATACCAAAAAACATCCACGTTAGGCTAATGGGAGTCTTTAAATTGTCCATAGGTATGAATGTAAGTGTGAACGGTTGTTTGTCTATTTGTGTACTGTGATTGGCTGACGACCAGTCCAGAGTGTACCCCGCCTTTCATCCAAAGTCAGCCAGGACAGGCCCCGGTTCACCTGTGACTTTTAACAGTATAACTGGCAGAAATAGAATGAATGTGAAGACCAACATAACAGTTACATGAAATAAATAGAGTTTTTTTGTGGTGCCTGCAATGGGATCATATTCTCATTTGCTTGGTTGCATAATGTTTTTATCTCTGGGGCACAATTTGTTTCGCCGTCTTTTGGAGTTTATTATACAATAATAGAGAATTGAAATGCTTAGCATCAGAGATTTTTGAGGCAATCACAGCAAATGTTTTTGTTTATTTCCAGATGAAGAAGGCTGTGTGTGACGCAGCTGCTAATTTTGGAGGCGCATTTTCCGTATGAGAAAATGGTAACCTGGTTCATGTGAAACACAGGAAGTGAACAGAAACTGTTGAAACGCGGTGATGAGGGAGGATTATATTTAGGTTTAGGATTTATATTAGGTTTATATTTATCCCCACTCCTTTTCTGACAGATTGAATTGTGCAAATGACAACATGTGATGTACTTCAACGTAGCTTTATTAAGCATGTTTGAAATAAACCATTATATGCATCAATGTTTTTCTAATTTCAAAAATATGTGCTCATATCCATCATTAAAGATGCACAACATGCTATTACTCACTGTATTCACTAGAGGCCACTGTTACACTGTAGACTCTCTTCACATTAAACACCTTATTTAGAGCATCAAGCACGGGGATGTGCAATTCCGGACTGTGTGCAGTAGATGTCGCTGGAGTCCATCTTAATAGCTCTGCTGGAGAAGAGATGCGTCACTCTCAGTGGTAACTTTTGAAATATTGTATTATGTAACAATAAATAGACGGGGGCACACACACATCATTTGTCACCAATGAAAGCAATACACAACAAATGTGTTCTCTCCTACAAGCAAAGGCTTAACAAAACATTTCACCCTCTACAGCAGTGACCTTCACAGAGAGAGAGGACGCGATGCTGCTGAGGATGATGGGAATACATAAACAGTAAAGTATCAGAGTGACTGCACCAGGATATGTCTCGTCTGGGACTGTGTGAGACAGACTAGCTGAGCCAGGAAAGGTCCTCTACCACATTCCTTTTTAGAGATATCTTTTGTAGAGTGTGATGTTGATCAGGGTATATTTTAAAGTACATTATTTAAACCAAAAACCAAAGACACTCCTTGGTGTTGTTATTTATTTCATATCCCTTAATTTAATATCCAGCTACTGTACATGTTCAACTAAAAACTGTCTGACAATAACATATCTCTAAATGTCTATAGCCTCATGAATTAAAAAAGTACACTTAAAGAAGTTGACATAGTAGCAAAGTGACACCTTCAGCAAACCGGTAATTCTTTGCTAAATAAATAAGGATCTGAAAAATAAGAACGGAGAAATGCTCAACACCAGACCAGTATATTAATAATATGAGTCATTGTACAAGAGATGCTGCACATTCTAGTTTTTATATCCACCGAAAGACATTTTTTTCGATACCAACTTTATATTTATGCCTGATTCACCATACACACCTGAATGTCCTTCTTGAGATGATCTGTAAGATGTGGATGGATTCTGTCCAAGCATATGCATAGAGCATCATCATGGCTGAGTGAGCGCTGATGGATATTGTGGTTTGACTGTCCATTTCCCCTGGCCGAAATTGTCACATAACAGATTAAAACATACGCCCACCTCATCACACCAGAATATCGCCAAACCAGTTTATCCTGGTTCGAAATAAAACCCTCCATGAAGCCAGTCATGTGCGCACATGAGTGGAGTTGAGTTTGAACATCAGTGCTCACAGGTGACTACTTGTAAAAAAAAAAAATTTAAATGGTTTCAGTTAAGTTGCAATAAATAGAATAATAAATTATACCTATGGCAGGGTTCAGGAAGTAGTCTGTTTATACGAGAGATCTTTTGTTTCTTTCCAAGTATGGCCTTTTTATTCTATACTCGCCTTTATCAAAGTTACACCAAGAAGTTCTATTTTAAAACTAAATTATCAATCGGCTAAGGATGATATGCTGCCAAGAGATAAGCAGCAGAGTGGAGTTGTCCTGATCCTCCTCCATTTCCTCATCCCTACATCCCAGCTTCCTCCCTCCCTCCTTCCTGTGTTCCCTCACGTGGATGCATCAGCAGCAGCATGAGGGGGAGCACATAAAAAGCAGAGGTTCATCTCCACAATACTGGGGCAGCCACACTGCAGTGCCTCTCCTTTTGTTTTCTCATGATGTTTTTTCTATGCTTAATTGCCCTCATTTGTTTGACACATCAGCATCGCCATGTGTTGCTCAGCATCTTTCCCCTTTGTTGTTTTATATCATTTCTTCCTATTTTCCTTACATTGTGTTCCCCTCCATTCGTTCCTTCCCAGAACTGATTATTCTTGTTATACAAGTGCACACTGTAAATATTAGCTCTGCGTTTAATCCATCACATGAATGAACATGCAGAGCAAACACACACCATTAGGCAAGGTAAGTTTATTTATAAAATACTGATCAAATGTCTTGGGCCACTGACATATTTCTTGTTTCAGCAATGTTCTTTTCACGTTCTGGTTGGTCGTGACTTCAAGATGCAGAGACGGGAACCCAGTGCGGGTAAAAAGTGTTAATTATTCTCAAAAAGATGCAGAAGGCACATGTCACAAGCATGTAGATAAGGCAGGAAGCATGCACAGCTCTGCACTGCACTGCATGCACTGAAGACACGAAACAAACATATAATGCTCCATGTAGCGGCTCCCAGCGGAGCATAGAGTTCACAGTTAACAATCAGTACGAGATGTGCTCCAGAAAGTAAAGGCACTGACTATACGGTGCACAGCGGGAAATAGAAATACAAAATACCGTAAGAATCAAATGAACAAAAATGATGGAAACACGGGAAAACAACTTAAAGTCGTGATAAGTGAATTTCCACAAAATAGAATTCCTTATTTGTAAAGCGAATATTTTCGTATTTAGAGCATAGACAACCTGGTTAAGACCTTCTAAATGCGGTTTTTAACATTATTAGAGCTCTCTAGACTTTTTTTTACCTATCTCTTTTATTTATTCCTTTTATTGTTTTTATTCTTGTTTTAAATATTTTAATGTTTTAAATATCTTTGTTATTATTCAATGTATTATTTTTTACTGGAGTAATTTGTATTTTTACTTCTGATTATTTATTGTTTCACTCGTCTGTGCAGCAAACGGTGTTTATAAAATGTGCTACACAAATAAAGCCAATACAGTAGACATTATCCGAGAAAATAAGCCATTTACGACATAAATAAGACTCATGCTCGTGTGTTACTATAATTGTGTGAGTGACGGGTGGACAGGAAGTGACGTCGGGAGTTCAGAATTGAGTTTTAGCTAGGCATGGGTTACGGCCACAACAATAGCATGTGATTTTATTAGGGATTTTTATTAGGAATGTGTCTATTGCGAGACAATTCAAACCTGCAATAAAAGCCTGTTGTTCCGGCAATCAAGTCTGGCTTTTTTCTGTGTCACCAAACATTACAGTGACATTACTGACAGCTAGTGACCATTGTGGAATACATATCATTCACGGAGTTTTTTTATGTGTCTTCTGAATGTCTTATATTTGTATTTTAGTGAATTTAGACATTTTTATGCTTAAAAATGCTTAATTTATGCAATAAATATGAAAAATTGCCTTCAATATGCATATTTTTGGACTAACGATAGGCCATAGTCAACCACAAAACAGCATGATTTATTAATTAATATATTTTTGATAAATATCATAGAGTGAAGCTGCAAATTCGAAATTCGAACAGCAATGCGGCGAGGAACAACTGTACAACTACACACTTAATTAAGGCAAAACTAAAATTCAAGGCAAAAAAAAACAAACTGAACAACCAATGTCTATGTAAAAATGATTGCCGCAAAAATGTAAGAGGTTTCACAAAAGTATGGCAACTGCATATTCCTCATATGTACATTAAGAAATGGCGTCCCAACAATCTGATAGGAAGCTTAGTAAAGAACAAAGCTTGTCTTTTACTTCACCAAAGTCGACAGAGCTGTAAGTCCTACCCATTTTGTGTGTTTTAAACCTATCCATTTAGTGCTTTATCAAATTAAATATTTCCGGAAGCGGTGAGCCAGCTAAGTAAGCAACCATTTAACAGTTGAGTTTTACTTATAGCTAACATTATGCATAAATTCAATTATGTGGCTTGAATCGGGTGTCATTTTCCTGTAGTTAAGATGAGTTGAAATGAAATGCAAATTAAATTTGGGGTGCAAAGAAAAATATACAGTACTTTTCAACCTTCAAATTTGGGATTTGTCAAAATCCTTCGGACATAGATGTAATAATCCTTTGCTGACATTCCTTCAGGCTAGAGAGGATCACAGACGGTATGTTATTGAATCTTTGCTCAGTCTCTCGCTCACTCAGTATTACTGTACATCCTCCCCACTGCTTAAAATAGACACCGGCCTCCTGTGGGAACTCCAGCAGAGCTGTGCTGTAATATCGTGTGTGTGCATATGCATGTGTGTGTGTAACTTGAAACCATCACACACACAAGGTCATTTGCGAACTGTTTTTTTTTTTTTGTAAAAATCTGCTTTAAGGTGTGGTTTCAAAGTAATCGTTTTCATGGCTTCGAGTTTGTTTTTTGAGTTTGGTCACAAAGAGTTATCAAAACCAGACCAGACACCTAGATGTTTGCATTCATAAATATATACATAATTATGCTCTGTCAGCAAGGTCTAAGAGCCTGGAAAAACACTTCAGCAGCAGATGTGAAAGAGGAGAAGAACACGGAACAGCAGTTTTAAACAGAGACAGCAAGTCTGTTTGAACAAAGCCATCTATAAATTGATGGAATAACATGAATAGACACGTAAAATGGTAAATGTATTATTTACATAACACAACAACATTCTATCCGCCACACACTTCCACTTGAAGAGACAACTAATATAACAAATTCTCGAACAAAATTTAGAACTCATTTTAATAGATGGACAGAACAGAACCACCCAATTATGGAAAATGCTAAACGTATATGCTGCTGAAGTCTTGTAAGACTTCATAGAATAGAGCTAGACCAATATTTTCAGGGGAAAATAATGGCTTTTCAAAGTTGCACAGAATTTTAGAGGTCAAATCACCATCACGCAAGATTTCAGCTTGGGTGCGTTTTACTTTTGCTTTTGCTTTTTTTGTGAGGCTCCAGCTCACCCGCAACCCTAATGACAGAAGTGGATGGATGGTGGCGTCGCCACAGAAGCGTACAATTAAAGGTCTGTCATGGTCACCGCCTTAAGAGATCATCAAAGGGCGAGTAGTTTGATTTCATTTTAGTTTCGCTTCATTTTTATTTTAATAGGTTATTTTTGCATTGTGTGCACAATGAAAATGGTTGAGTAAAACTATTACCGTGCGACGAGCTGGTGTCAAAGGTTTTGTCATTAAATTGTCAGTGCTGCACAGGAATTATTCTTGTTGTCACATGGTTAAAATTAAAATACTGATTTGTTGTTCTTATTTGCAGGGAATCCATGAACAGAATGGGACTGACAGGAGCAGAAGACAGAAGTCAGTATGACTGCTTGCCAGCTGTTTGAAAAGAAAAGACCCTCACATTGAACAGAGGGCGACAGATGGCTTGTCAGCAAAGTCATGTGCTGCTAACACACGCACGCATAATAACTAGGAATGTTGAAGGGCTGCAGATTACATTCAAATGACCAATATCCAAATGATAATTTCCATGGAACACAAAATTATTAATAAAATTCATCAAATCTATCAATATGTCATGCAGGGTCGTGTGTTGAGGACATAGTGTCATTTTAATTTAAAAGACTGAATTGAATGTTGAATGTGACAACCAGTCCCAATGTCATCACAATGCACACCCTGTAATGTCCCCATGAAGACTGAGCTTTACAAACACATACCTGCATGCAGAAAGCTGTGAGGTGCAGCAAAACCACTGTTCAACGAACGCGCTGAGAAAATAACAGTAACAGGTGCATTGTCTCCTTCACAAATAATAACGGTGAGGTCAGCACTGAGTTCAAAACGGTCGCCTACGGCCAATGCTGTGTGAAAGCATTACGCAACAAACAACTTTACACCTACTCCAAATACTGCCTCACATGCAACACATACTGCGTACCCCCCCGAGTTCTTAAATACATAACCAGCCTTTTGGATGAGTGAACACAAACAAGTATGAATTTGCATTGTCGGTCTAATTTTAAATGTCCACTGCTTAATTTGAACATTTGTCCATGCTACTACAGCAGATATGCTGCTTCACACAGCAGACTTACAGAAGTAGTAAAGTTGTAGCCTCCAATGAGAGAACAGGGTGCAAAACACTCACAAACTACATTGAAAAAGACTTTTAAAAATGATTATACAGGGCTGCATGTGTGACTTGCAATTCTCTGCCAAAACACAAGGAGTGGTGATTTCCACAAAGACAACCCTCATTGACCCATTAGCTTGTTTGCTTCCTTTGTCACCTTTGTCAGAGCAGGAACTAATCAATGTGTTACAACAGTCACCTTCATTGCAAATGATCCAAAAGAAGGCCGAACTGTATGCAACACAAACTTACATTTGTTTGGAGGCGCATGTCAAGCTATGTAGGAGGATTTGGAGGGGGGGTGAGCTGGCATATCATACAGTGGCACCACAACGCAGGAGCATAATCCAGCATTAGGGTGTAGTCACACTAGGCCATTTGTACCAGTGACATGCAGTTCCGTCATGAAAAATGAACTAAATAATGCTAAACTAAAAATGATAACATAAAGTAACTATCAATACCCCGGGTGTACCCCTCCTCTCGCCCAAAGTTAGCCGTGATCCTGAACAGAATAAACAGTAGAAAATGAATGAATGTAAAAAAAATTATAATAAATTAAAAAAAAACACTTCATGGGAGTTCTTGCAAAATATAGTGATGTGCAGGATCTATTAAAATGTATTAAATGTATTAAAAATGACTGCAAACCCATACATCCTAAACTAAAATACCTTGCAACTAACACTTAAGTGATTTAGCTATTCACTCACTTCCCTTTTGACAGTTTGGACCTATGACCCACTAATAAATACAAATATTCGTCAAATTTAATCACATTTCTCTCACTCTTGACACACTAAGCTTTATTCATTTTTATCTTTTAAATGCTGCTTGTTTGTAATCAGGATTATTCAAGAACTACTAAAACAATTTCCACAACACTTGTGGACCATGGAAGAGCTCATTCATTTTTACTGCAGATTCATTTCTTTTGCAGTGTGACTGGAAGGGCTAACGCTGCATTGCATTGCCTGGTACAAGTATGGACAGCAGTAAAAACAACAACAATAACAAGAGCCTGTACTGCCGTTGAATTGTGCTTCCTTTTGCTCGATGTATGCGTTGGCGTGCATGCGAACACAGCTACTTCTATATGGACTAATCACGCTGAAAATGAAACAGTTGACAGGAAGTGGTTGACATTGGGTAAAAAACTAGGCTGTTCGAGTCTGTTGATATTTGAGTGTGTTGTATACTTTTGTATATGTCTAAATTTAAAATGTGGGTGCAAGCTACAATTAAGGACCTGAAATTAACATTTGACTACAAGCAGTGTGTTGCCTTATGTGTATTTGGTACCTGGGCTGTTAGTGGGGACTAAATATGTAAAAAAAAATGTCTTGCCTTATTAATGAGGTTGGGGCCATGGCGTTGTGTTGTGTGTGTCCAAACTTATGGCCTGTACTGCATATACTGTGTACAGTATATACATCAATAATATGAAAAATGCAATATCAAGAGGCGTGGCATTACAGAGAGAGGCATTTTGCGTATTTGGGTTGAACGCAATTATTACTACAGCACAAACCACAGTTAACCCTTTATCTTCACATACGTTGTCACCTATACATCTGCGTTACATTTCTGTGAGTAAATTCCTGCATTAGTTAACGGGGAAGCAGCCCAACGTGACAAAAACATCAAAACTCACCCGAGTATGCTCCTTAGAGGCCGTAAGCCAGTTGTACCACTTGTAAGCACTGGTCTGGAAGTGGCAACAACAAACAACAAACCCTTTCCCGGGCTGATACAAGCTTGCTGGCTTCCGAGTTGGCCTTACAACGTGTTGCTTTTCTGAAAAAGTCCAAATTGAAAATGGATTTTTAAGACTGTCCGACACCATGTCAATTTCTTCTCTTCCTGAGTCAGCCATCATGGGCGTTATTGTGTGCAAATCGCTGCAGACTGTTCAGCTTTGTTTTGTTCTGATCAACCAATCGCAGGATGATGTTATTGTGAGCCACCTAGCTAGTGAGTTGAATCTTAAATCTGATTGGTTAAAAAAACAGCTCCCTTGCTCATCAGAGTTTACATGACATCCACCAGCACTACTGATTTTGAAGATCACGGTCGGATTGGATTGATATGGCAAGACATAGACGCTGAAATCTCATTCATAATAATGGATTCGATTTTTTGTAGCACTTTTCAAGGCGCCCAATGTGCTTCACAATGAAGTGAAGCCATTATTCATTCACTCCTTAGTCACACACAGCTGCCCTGGGGTAGTCTGATGGAAACGTGGCTGCCAATTCATGCCTACGGCATCTACGACTACTACCAAACATTAATACACCATTATGGCCAGCACTGGAGGCAAGGTGGGTGAAGTGTCTTGCCCAGGGACATAACAACAGTGACTGGGTGGAGAGAGCGAGGATCAAACCGCCACCCTTCTGGTTTCTGGACAACCTGCTCCACCTCCTGAGTCACTACCGCCCAAAATCTGATTCATACACATACACTACTGGAAGTAGTGCAACCAAGAGAGATGCTACAAAATGAAAATAATAGACTGCGGAGAACAAATTAATACAATTTCATGGAACAAATACCATATACTAGGTCAGTGCTTCTGCTTAGGCCAGCAGAGAAGGCCTTGCTGGCCCCACTGATTTATATAAATGTTTATTGTTCAAACATTGTGACATTCCTGCACACTGTGTCCCCATAACAGAACGATCATTAGTTTATGATCTTATGAGAATGAATCTTGTGGAGCACAACTCAGGAATCTGAACTTTATTGCTGCAACAATGGCCTCATTCATCAACTGTGCATAAATAGGCCATCTCTAATAGAGGCAGCGGTCTTCATTACTACTGGGAAATCATTATTCAATTTAAATATATAAGTCACACAGGTGAAACTGTGCACAATCATACTGTACATACAAGTAGAGGGCCAAAATAAAAATACTGCACACACAGGTGTTCTGTAATCATTAATATTATGTTAAAGTACAAAATCCATATGATGACCACTAACCAGAAAATAAGAATGATAACAACATTAAAACGGCATAAACACCTAGTAGTGGTGCACACAACAACCCTTAAAAAAAGCAAAAACAAATGATATACTTTATCATTTAAGACAGTTCAGCAGTGCAGTCGATAAATATGCAATACAAATTATGTATTGCTTTTATAATAAATTGAGAAAAAACGTTTTTAAGCCAAGTGCAAACATTTGTTGCAAGGCAGACTTCAGCATTCAAAGTTCATGTAATTCATAGACATTATTAAAACATTAACTTAATGATAAATTTACAAAAATAATAACCCTCACTTCCAAATTTCTGCCCAGTAACCATTGTCAGACACCCATTGTTCTCTTCTATCGTCCTCAGGCAGCCAGTGACATCATTCCCCTTTCACCCACTTCTCCGAAGGCTGCAGTGAGAGGTAACCTCCGGTCAAAACGAGACGCATTCACGTATTTTCCCACACGTCCGACATTCAAGTATCACGCTGTGGCTCACTTGACTTCTGGTCAGAATTGTCGACACGAACAGCTTATTTGGACAAAATATTTACAATCACAAAGTGTTGTAAGTGATCGTACTGAAGAACGAAAATGGAAGTCAGTGAATTTCATAAATGCCAACGAATACTTATCATCATTGCTGTCGGTGCCAGACTGTTTAAACTTGCGCAGTGGCAGTACGTCCGGCGGTACCTGAAGTTAACACGAGCGCTTTTCTTTATAGCTGCTAAAGTGTTTATTCAACACAGGATCCCATCAACAGAAGTCATTTGCGGTTCAGCTTTCCGGCATTTATGATTGTCGTTTGTATTATTTCATAAAACTGGCGCTTTGCTTCTTTCTTTCTTCTATTATTTCTGCTTCGCAAAAATTACGACGTGGCTGTTCAAAGCAATCACATCAAAGGCAATATGACACTTAATGTGTATATATTATCAATTCATTTTGCTACACGTTATACACCTCTCATCCTCTCTGCTTCCATCTGTTGTATACTGGTATAATGGTAAGGTTACTATCGGTCAAATCGCCCCTCCTCCTTCATTCGCAGCTCGGAGGTTACTATCGGTTAAAGCTTTCCTCCTCCGCTTTTTCCCGAGTTCCAGCTTGCCAGTGCCCTCATGTAATTATGACCATGTGCTCAGTATGTCTTTATACCACAACTACCCTGTTGTTTTACTGGAACAGTCATTCAAGAGGAACTGAAACGTGGATTCACTGCAACGTTGAGATGTCTTACCCAGCTCTTAACAGAACAAACTTCAAAGGAAACGTTGAAATTAAATAAAATATGAATAACAAATAATTAACTATAAACGAAACCATCACCATCCAACTGCTGAATTCTCTCGGCATTCACAGCAATATGATTGTGTGTGTGATAAAATACATTATAAAGCCCAAACACTACACAATTCAGAGGTAAAGTGTGTGACAAAAGTGATTACAAACCTCACATTTCTGCATTCCATTTATTATATATTTTCATCGGACAACACTAAAGAAACAACACTTTGATGCAATTTAAAGTAGTCAGTGTACAGCTTGCATAACATTGTTGATTTGCTGTCCACTCAAAATAACTCAACACAAAACCATTCATGTTTACGCCGCTGGCAACAAAAGTACATCCTTTTGTTAAACTGTACAAATTGGGCCCAGGCAGCCTTTTTTTTGCCCCAGGGTCATGAAACCTTTGGTGGTACAAGGTCTTAGGTGTGAATGGGTAGGCAGTGTGTTAAATTTGGTGTTATAGCTCTCGGACTTTCTCAGGCCCTGTCCACACAGTAATGCGGCTGACATTTTTTTTGGCAGTTTGAAAAAAATTTCACGTTCACACATCGAGACGAGAACGGATCACTGAAAGCGATGTAATATACAAAGTTCACCTACGTGTGGCGCTGTGAACAGACACGCAGACGGAAGCACGTGATACGCCAAACCATAGAAGAAGAAGAATGCACGCACATAACTCTGTCGTCTTCTCCGTTCTAAGGCGCATCTAGACTTACGAGAAGTGGAATTGCTTCTCATTATTGAATATAAGACAACAAAGACAACAATATAAGACAACAAAATGTCAGGAGAATGTGGACTGGGATGGGTCATGTCAGTCGGAATATTCAGATGTTATGCTCAAAGCTCACTTCTGGTCACGTGACGCTGACGGGATGGAGGTGAGTTGGTGAAATCATCGTTTTCGTGTTGGCTACCTGCATGAAAATAACAAGCCTGTGTTTTCAGATTTTACCACTTCGAAAGCCGTTTTCAAAAAATACCATTTCAAGGCACCCAGAATGCCGTTTCCACGTGGAGGAGAGGCTGAAACAATAAAATACTTTGCCCTTTCGACCTGAACACACTTCTTTGTGGATAGCCCCTCATATTGGTCACTGGAAGTTCAACATGGCACTTCGTGGCATGGAACTCTCTGAGGATGTCATAAAAAGAATTGTCGCCCTACATAAAGATGTTCTAGGCTATAAGAAGATTGTCGACACCCTGAAACTGAGCTGCAGCACAGTGGCCATAACCATACAGCGCTTTAACAGGACAGGTTCCACTCAGAACAGGCCTCACAATGGCAAGTGGTGGGAGTGTATATGGTTAACAGTTAATTGTGGAAACATTGAATGCCAACATGTATTGTGTCATGATGCCCTCCCTTTAAAAACCTTGCAATTGCTATAATATGATGTGATGTACTGACCACCCACAATTATACTAGTTCATTGGCAATGGTAAATGTTTATTTGTTTCGGACATATTAAGAAGTTATATTAAGGAACACCATACACTTCCACTTACACAATTCAACATGTCCGAAAAGGAATAAGAAGAAGCAAAGTATTTAATCCTACCCCTTCTTCATGTCTATGACTAATTTTTCCTTCTCAGCCATACAGGGCCCGGCACGGTAAGATTGGCCTAGTATGAATACATCCTAAGAGGTTAGAAGGAATGCATCAAGCCAGCTTGGCACTGTAGAGTTACAGAGTCACGTTCTTGGACAGAACAGGCACAGGCCTTAATTTATCTCTGCTGTGGTCACCATGCAAGAGTAGGGACATTGTTGTTGTTGTTGTTGTAGTGTCACTGTTGTGTTTCAGACTGGAAATAGATGAGTAAGTGAGTGTGACAGTGTAGAGGACATGAAACAGGGATCAGCAAAAGGATTTAAGAATTTTGGTGGACTATCTTTTCTGGGCTAAAGGTCTCCTTTTTAATGGCGTGCCAGCACTACTTCCTCCAAAGAGCGTTTCTGATGTTTGCCACAGGGGAAGAACACATGAGAACGGAGTTTTAACACAACTCAGACAAGTTGAGACGCCAGGACTTTAAGAAGGGTAAAGGTCGAGTTGTATGCAGAAGTAGAGCATCTGAAGGTTGATCATCAACTTCAAAGATTCACATGAGCAAGTTTGTGGCGGAGATGAACACATGACTTTGGTCTTGTTGTGTGTTTTGTTGTGTATGTCTTCTGTCTACATTGTCACCCCTTGGTTGAACATTTTCTAACTCTGTGTTGTGCTGTACAAAAATAAACCAATATTTTTTGCCCTGACACTCCAAACAGCTTTTCCCTCTAATAATCCCATTAGCTTTTAGCGCATATCTCACACTGTCTCACCTCCATGTTGAAGCACTGCTCTCAAGTCAGTGGAATAACTTGTCGTGGCAGCTTGCCTCCTGAGCCGGATGACTGAGATGTCAATGACTGTACTTCCACAGAACCATTTGTTGGTCTGTTGCACAAAAGTCTCGTGCAGCATATTCACTCTTCAAAAAGCTATGTATCTAAATTGTCAAGAAAATAAATAAATGTAATTGTTTGCCCTGATTTTAAATATCGTTTTACACTCACAAAACTAAAATACAATTTTTGTTGTCAAGATGTCAACTGGTTTCATATAATTGTCTTTTGTTGAATATAACAAAATTTACTGCAAGTGTTGGTTTAATACGAAAATTGTTAGTTAATTTAACAAAATAAAATTGGCTGGGATTATCTTGCAAAAAAATGTTGATTACTTCATGTGTAAAAAATAAAGAAAGTTAAACTAATTGATAAAATGGCCATATTATACTCCAGTGTATGATCAGACAAAGTAAATTGTCAAAAAGAAGCAGTAATTCAATTTCAGACACCCTGAATGATAAAAACAATAAGAGTGGTATTTAATCCAGTCATTTTAAGTGCCTGTTCTCCATACTGAAAGCTCTAGACCAGGGGTCACCGACACGGTGCCCGGGTGACCACATGAGGTAGCCCCCCATGACCTCTAGGTAGCCCCCTATGACCACATGAGGCACCCGCAAGGCTACTTTTCATTCAGGTTTTCAGTTAATAATGTGATAACACTAGAAAGAAATGCATTCTGAAATACAAAATGTGAGTTGTGGATACCAACATTTTGTTAATGTTCTGGTAAAACAAGCATATTCTGTTTGTTTGGGTAAAAATAAACTATGAAAATAAATGTCACAAAAATTTGTAGTTCTTGGCCATTTTCATTTTGTAAAAGTAGCTCTCACAAGAAAAAACGTTGGAGAGCACTGGACTGGACAGTCTTTTTAAACGTACAGTATCGGTATCCACTTTTGGAAAATGACTGGAAAGAAGTAGGATTTACCTGCCCAGCATCTTCACTGCTCTCCTTACCTTCCCTCAAGCAAAGAGAGTGAAAGAAGGCCGTCTAGGGCTGTTAATCACTGCCTGAGGGCTGAGTTCTTTCCTCGTTAAGCAAGGTTGCTGATGAGTTAACCGGCAAACTGTTGAGGTGAATGGTTATGACCTGTACAGGGCAGTAAAAATGTTCATAGCTGTATTAATGGGTGATTCTTCTGATAGGGGTACCAGCGAGGGTGCCATCACTTCGAAGGGCATGACATAGTGATTTGAAGCCATAACTATATAAAAATATACTACAAACACATTGAATAACCAGTGGAAACAGCATCAAATACTTTCTTTGTGTCTGTTGTGTATAAAACACGATCTGATGTCAATTTCAGCCCATTTGTACATTGCCATTTTGTGACATGCAAAAGTGTGTCACAAAGACGATGATATAAATAATACAAAACGGTGGAATTCACGTTTTAGCTGCTGTAATTCACAAAGTGTAACAAGAACGTATCAAAATTGAATCAACGAAGACAATTTGCAAATGAGCTCACGTCTGCATTGACACACAGTGTGAACGAGTGAATACTTCCGGGTTTTTTCGCCACTTTTTCGTCAAAATTCCGACAATAACGAAAAATCAGAAATATGGCGTGGTGTCCATGACACATGTTACGATTCTATTTTCAACGATCTTTTCTAATCAATACACTTTGGGGAACTAGTATTTTACATCATGATTCCGGGGAAAGTCACGTGTGTTACTGGAAAATAACACGTATAATAACAACTTTCATTTTTGTTTGCTATGTCACGCTTTTGCTACCCCTTTTAGGAGAATGACCCTAATGTGAGATTCACTTGGATTACGGTCATATAATGCAACATTTATTTAACGCTTTTGACCCAATATGTGCTTGATATAAGAATATTGTCTCTGAAAAGAAAAGTACTTTTCATACAGTGCCGTTAGCGGTACAGTGGTCAGTGCTGATTTGTCAAATCCTTGTACTCGTTGAATATACTTGTATTTATACCTTTATTTAAGATAGAAATTTAGCTTGGAAACTAGTGATGTACGCTGATATAGACTGACTGTAAGAAATTGATTCCTCTTGCAGATCTACAATATATTTAGCCTTTCACGCTAAGAGATTTAATGCCAATAGATATGTCTGCTCTGTCTGCGGTGGTTGATTCCACTCTTAAAAATACTTCTCCTACGCCACATCTAACACAGACCGACATTTTGTGAAAATTAGTAATTCATTTCAGTAGAAGCAGTTATCCCTGCAGTCCAGCCCTGCACACAATGCACCCGAACCGGTGACCACATCCTGTAAGTCCACTGATTGAGCGTTAAGTCGAGCAGCGTTAGCCAGTGAGCTGAAAGGAACAGGTTGTCATGTCAAGTCACTGTGCTGCACATTTCTTAAGGGTCAGGTAGTGAGGTTTAACCAACGTAGTATCACAACCCTGCTACTTACACATGCACACCGTGCTTCTGTTTGTTGTATTCCGTTGTTATAGGTAACATTATGAACGACTAAAACTTTTAAAAGTTTATAAGATGTTATGCTTTGCGGCTCCGGACTATTTTTCTTTAGTGGGCGAGGGGGCAAAATGTTTTTTTGATAGTAAAGGTTGCCGACCCCTGGTGTAATGCCGAACCGATTACTCGAAACAACAAGCTTCAGATTAATCGACTAAGAAAATAATCGTTAGTTCTAGTCGTAGTATGGAACTAAATTGTGGAATTAATGGTTTGTTTTCGTAATTCTGAATATGTACTGTATCTCAGTATGTCACCAACATTATCGCTAGGTAATGTAGCTCATACAATGGGTTTGGGAGGAGGATAAGAGCTGAGAGCTGGCCATTCAACTTCTCAATCTTCCAAATGTTTCCCGAGATGCGTTGCCTACTGTGTGCTCTCACACCAACATCTTTCTGCCGTAGCAAGTGCCTGAGAAAACAGATCGATCCCATTTCTTTTTTTTTTTTCTTTTTAGCTATCCCTAAATTTATCTTTTAGAATATGGAACAGTGGTAACAGTCTTGGAAACATGAATATTTTTCCAGACTTAAGTTTCCATTCTCCATACTATTCCACACCTGGAAATGTATCAAATCAAATTCCATACTGTTGCATACTTCCCAGACTTGCGTACAAATACTGTATAATATTAAGCGTCCACACCTAAGGCATGGAAACAATGTAAATAAACATTATCTCGAGTGTTACTGTTTGTCATTTTTGGAAGTGAATTCTGAGATGTTGTAAATTCTTGCTGGTTGACCAGATTTGCAATAGTCAGCGTGGGTTTTTGCAATTTACCTAGGCGTCTCTTTTGAAGTGGGCAACGAACCGCCCCAAATCAAGGTGAGTACAGTTATGCTGTTCTGAGCTAAGCCGGTATTGTGCAGTAAAGAAGTGGCATCAATGTCTCTAAGCATTGCAGTGACGTGTAGTGAGGTTCTTTGGAGTTTTTGTTTATGTTAATACAGGTTGATCATTAAGAGAATAACAGGAAAAAGAAGAGAATAATTCACTTTTGCTCAAAAATTTTTTTTCAAATACTTCGACACATTTATTATTTTATTACCTGAAAAATATTTGTGATCTTACCTTTTATTTGTATATGAAGTACATGCATAATATCCTTCCCCAGGAAAAGTTCTGATACTTTGTTGTAAAAGTCTGATCAACTTCTGGTGAGCTTGGATATATAATCCTCCATCTTGGCAGACAATTTCATTTATTCATAAAAATATCATTAATACATTTGACTTGCTGCTAAACAGCTGGCACTACTGCTGTCAAAAAAGATGGCTTTTCTTCTCTGTAGAAGGACGGCAGTGACAAGCACCTTCCAGCTCACACACACCCAAGTCCTTTCAGGATGAGGTGGAGTACTGCAGCACCTCCGTGTATTACTTATTTCTGTATTTTATTGTCTGATGAGCAAGAATAATGATGTCACTCTTACATACACATGATGCAGAAAGTCACGTGTAAAATGAATCTTTTTGCAACATTATACGACAGGTATTATTGACAACATGCTGACAAACACAACCTGGCATTATCCAGCTCAGTGCACTCACTGAGTGCACTCAGAGCTCACGGCAGCCTCACCTTAGGTTTCTGCCTTGTATTTGATCAAAAAATATTCAAATTCAGCAATTTTTACTTAAGAAAATGTTTTTAAAAAATTCTTGGAATCATTCAGAAAATACATTTATTCAATGGACACAGTTCAATGGACAAATATTAATATTTATTTAATCTTTTTATTGTTTTTTTAATCACCATTACAGGTGTGGCTCCTAAACTGCCTCCCCTGACCGCATGTCAGTGGGTTTAATGTTAGTTGGCGAGGAACCAAACGGTCAGAAAGACGAACAAGTGTTTACTCTTGCTTTTCAATAAAAATATTGTCGGACATTTGTGATTTACAGTTACTCAGCTGTTGTGCTTAAGACTGTGTGTGGGTTAAGACAACGTACCAATGTAACGGATTACGCTGAAGAAGGCAATCACACTGGTACAAGTCAATGCATTCTGTTGTTCTAGGAAATTGTATCACTAAACATACACTGTACAGATTGATGGAGCATTGTAATATGTCTTGAAGTTACAGCAGCACAAAATTATTACTTCATGCTCACTCTTTTTGTCTTTGATATTGTTTCAGCCGTGAAGGGTTGTGAAAAAAAACAAGAACTGTATGTCCCATAGCATAGGCGATTGTAGACTTTCAACTTGA
This sequence comes from Dunckerocampus dactyliophorus, assembly GCF_027744805.1. Lineage (NCBI taxonomy): Eukaryota > Metazoa > Chordata > Actinopteri > Syngnathiformes > Syngnathidae > Dunckerocampus > Dunckerocampus dactyliophorus. The sequence continues at coordinate 18,346,296 of NC_072824.1, forward strand.
AGACGGATTGATCGATAGATCATCATCTTTTTTAACAATAATGAAAAATCATAAGTATATCCTTGTCTTAAGAACCTATCTATTTTAGAGGAAGCTATTTCTTGGAGACGTATTTGGAATAATTACACTGCCTTGCTGATATTTTTTATTACCAAAATGTATATGTACTGTACTCCATATACGTCAAAGAAACTTTGCTTGAGATTTGTTTCCAATAATCTTGCCTCTTTCAACAATCTGTGTGTGTGTGTTTTTTTTAACTTGACAGGTAACTCTTGACAGTCTTTGATAGATGAAAGCAGTAAGTAAAATGACACAAATCCAAGGTAAAAATCCATAGAGTCTTTAATTTCTGTCATTAATTCTGTTCATGGTCCTGTTGTGGATGGATTATGATGGGGGAGGGGAATGACCCCAGAGATGAGTTCTCTTGTCTTCTCCTGTGGCTGGCGTTGAAAGAATTCTACTAAGGATGTTGTCATTGATCATGTCATGCTACGGCAGCTAAAGAAAAGATTTGATTACTGTTGTTCTACGCATCTTTGAAATTGCCATGTATGAAGCATAGCCAATCAGTGACAAGCATAGCGCAATCATGGACCCGTCGCAGATAACTTTTATATTTCTATACAGCATACTTAGGTATGGTCTTGATTGGAGTGATAATGATACAGTACATGCAGTGAATTCCGTATATATATGGGAACAAAGTGTTTGAAATTGAGCAGATACAACTATAGCTCCATTCTCGAAGAAATCATGTCCCTCCTTGAAGAAAAATGCATTAAAGCAATACATACATTTGTATACGGGACTTTTGTTACATTTTGAAACCAAAGTCACCAACCAAAACCCTTAGGCCGCCACAAGCTTGACTTTATTTACACAGCAGTCATTTGACATAGTCATACTTGAGTATTTAATTGTTCTACATGCAGTATCCCTATGATCTGTGCATGAAAATGTGTTGAATGACCAGAAAAAAGAATTTGACAAATGTTGCTGAGGTCTACTGTGAGGCTAAAACAAATTATTTTTGTTGTCAAATCATTATTTTGTAAAGTCGTAGTCGACAGAAAAGAGAATGTAATTAAAATTCCTATGTACGTAACCTACTTAACACCTACATTTGTAGAGCACCTCAGTCAAGCAAGGCGGCGCCAGTGTTTTGACGCTGGCCCTTTAAGAGCTGTTTTGACTGCGCACGTGCGCTCCTTATATGGGTTAGAGGCAGCTAGTGGTGACCGATAGTTACCTCTCCTGCTTGCTTCTACGCGGCACCAAGCGGGGTATAAAAACCTGCTGGGGTTGAAAATGTGTTTGCTTTGACTCAGACACACAGCTGCAGAGCCCCGCTACGGAGTAGGAGGTGGTACCGTTTTTTCTTCACTTTTATTTCTCCGGAATAGTTATTTCTATTAATGAGAAAGGAAAAACGGAGAGGATATTCAACAATATTCACAACAAAGGTCGGTGAGTTGGATTTTTTGTGTAATTCAAGTGGATTTGCTTGTATGTCAGAGCAAATTAATTTGTAATTTTCACGTCTGTGTATATATACATATTTTTAGATAATTCTTTAATGAACATTTGTTCAACCTTTGTTTCCAAGTGCTAATTGTCCGAAATTATATTTGATGCGTTTCTAGAAGAATGACATCATGCTGAATCTGCATGTTACATGACATAATATTGTTTTTTGAAGGAGGGGTGACATTCATGGTAAAACATGTAATGTTTTCTTTGTCACTACTCAAGTGTTTTGTGTGTGATGCCAGTATCCTCCTCTCTTGCCGTGTGTTCTATTGACTGGATTATTGTCAAGGGTAAACTAATTATTGTGCTTATTTCCGGTAGGAGCTTTCAAAATAAACGCCATTTTATCTTCATCTTAATAAGCATTTAGAAAAGTGTGATTAGGAGGGAGAAACCCACGCTGTGTCTTGGATTTACAATGATATTGCCAAGCACTGTTAGATATTGGTAGTGGGTATTGTTCTTCATAGGGTGATGCATTTGAAGATGTAAGGCGTTTTCCTTTGTCGTAGATAAATGCAGCGCTTGACGCATTTGTGGGTCATCGCAGGGATGGTGACTGTCTGATTGTTACCTCGGCTCAAAGCAAAAAAAAAAAAGCAAAAAAATCGTAGGATCAGAGAACCAATTATTTAAATGACTTAATCAAACAGCAACAGTTGTCTTGTCTGCCCGTTTGCTGTGTTGTCTTTGCAAGGCAAAATTTGAAGCACTGCGGCTGGCTCCGTTGAAAACTGTGTGAGGTTAATGCGATGTTTTGTTTTTATTAGTGCTATTGTCTTTAAATTTAATTTGACGAAACGCATCTACATTTTTTGAGCAAGGTTTAATTTACCTGAAGATTAAATAAACTATCGATTTATGGCATTGCTTGAATGAATGAAGTCATAACAATAAATGTGACATAACAAGTGAACTGGAATGGATGGTAAACAAGTCTAAAATTGGACATATTTGGCTTTATTACCACTAGGGGCGCTCTAGCTCTGCACCATTCTTGTTTAATGGAACTCTTCATTCAAAACAACGTCTAATAGCACCTCGATGTTTGCAAAAATGACACAACAACCAGTCGATGTCGAAGTCTGGAAAGTGAGTCGACATTTACAAGCAATGTACGTACTTACGTTGCACAATTAAGGTAATAGCATTTAGATCCAGTAGAAAACAGGATGCCATCTTGTGTGGCTCGCCACATGAAGGTGCTATAGAGGTGCTTCATCAAAATGTACAATAGCATAATGTGTGTAAACTACTAGGTGATAAAGTGGAAAAGTTAATATGCACTAATGTGGTGATGGTGTCAATGCAGGTACAGGCCACAATATTAGTTACAAATGCACAATACAATATGATTAAATGCAAGACAACCCTAATTTACAAAGATAATACCACTCAGTTCTGAGTTCTGTCAGAGATGCAGTGTATTATATTAATAACAGTGTCAAATAAGCATTAATATCTTTATAAAGGAAGACTGATTCATTGGATCTCATCAGATGAAACTTGTTGAGGGTCACATCACAATTATGGCTGCCCTTAGAGAGCCACTTATAACTGAGTACAATACAATACAATACAATACAATACAATATAATATAATACAATATATCCATCCATCCATCCATCCAGCAAGCTGTGCATTGTTCAAGCACATTGTTTGCAGGCCACATCTGGCCCCAGTCGGGCATTGAGTCTGACACCTGTGCATGAGATGATGCAGGCGTGGCTAATGAAGTCTGCATGTGTATGTCAAGGCGGGTCGCGTAGATATACCGTAGCTTTATGTGTTGAGAGATGTTTGGGCACTTTTCTTTTGGTTAATTTAATGCCTGTTGAAATCCATTAATAGAGCAAGAAATTCTGATGAAAATAAGTGTATTTTTTTATTTGCTGGTAATGTAATGCAAATGATGTGTTTTTCATTTTAGTGTACATAACATAATACAGTCAAGATGGTGAAATAACGGCCGTGAGTGCTTCCATTAAATTGAATGACTCACAGAGAAAGCAGATGTGAAACAGTCCATGTCCATGGCTCATTGTGTCGTTTGGTCATCCTGATGTTCCTATTGATTTTTATTGCAACATTTTAGACATTCCAGTGAATTGACTTAATGCTGCTTTTGTGAAACTGTGGACAAAATGGGTCTGATGTTTAGCTGGGGTATGACAGTAAAAATGTTTGCCAGTCTACTTTGCTTTAAGGCAGAAAATATTGATACAGCTATAAAATGTCAGTCATGCCAGAGATAATATGAATTAGTGTTATGTTAAGAATTTATATTACGCAAGATGTCATACCAACAAAACCACAATAATGATAGGATTATCCTTCAAGCAAATAATCAACAAGCTATTTTTCTCTCCCATGTTTGCACATCCTTTTGCCCTTGACATGGTCTTGCTGTCATCGAACTCTGTATTCCATCCAATCAGCTTTATCTCAGGGAGTGGGGTGACAAAAGGAGCTGCATTAGCATGAACCTTCATTTTTAACTGATTATCCCAAAGAAATGTGCATTTACATGCGTCAAATACCGAAATGTAGTCTGTGTTGGGCTTTCACAGGGAAAGACAGCTTTAGCTTTCTTCATCAAACCCACTGATGAAACCGTCATTGGCTTGTTTAGAAGTTAGATGAGTGAGGGTTTGACATTTACATCGCAATGGGAGTACTTTACATTTGTAGCCAGTAAGAAGGTGCAAAATGTGACTCTAAAGGGTTGCAGACTACTTTGGCACTATGTCAACTGGATGTACTTTTACACTTGTGTCACCCCTTTTTTGAACTGTCATTTGACCTTTGGACACTGGACTTGAAATATGTTGAAATTTGCAGTGGTTGCCTGCTTTCCTCACTCATTCACTGTCTGGCTATCACAATTGTCAGACTTGGTGGAATAGAATTTGATAGGCAAATCTGTTGTTTTCCCTTTTGACAAGTGTGCATTCCTAAGGTAGCTGTTTTCGTTTCCCATTCTGACTAACTTCTTCTGAATTGTTGAGTTACTTAACAGTATCCAATCTGATCCTACCTGATGATGGAAGCTTCAACCACCAACTTGTTTTTATGGATTCACAGTGAGGAGTTGGAGTGTGCTCAGTGAGCTCGGAAAGACGGCGGCATGGCGGTCTCCACTCAGCTGGGCTTACTGCTTTGGAAGAACTTCACATACCGAAGAAGGCAGACTGTAAGTAGGAGTAGCGTGGTCAGCAATGTGTTTATTTGTACAACAGTTGTAGATTTTACACACAATACATATGCTTTACCCCTCAACTGTCTCAGTCGACCTAACAGGTCCGATGGTAGATTGACTTTAGCTTAAGTGAATTTTTGTGAATATCGTTGTCTATATTAATATATACATCTGATTTTCATCACTTGCTGTACTTTATTTTTTAGGTTTAATGTTCAATTTTTCAATCTGAAAATGGGGCATACTCAAATCTTGCATCATTTTCATTATATTACAAGATATTTTCTTACTGTGCAACACATAAACGATATGATAGTCCTCTCTTTGGCACCTGGATAGTATTACAGCTCATATTGCTGTGAGTCATTCAACAATGTGATGACACAATAACACATCGTCTTCATAATCCAGTTAACATCTTAAGCAGCCTGTCGTCCACTCACTCAAAGTTATCTCAATCAAATTCAGCTCTAGGCCGAAGCACAGAGCCACCCTCTTGTTTAAACAAGAGGTCTGTTTTGCATACAGTGCAGTCCTTTATCCCTCCATCAAGAAGGACCCTTCCTCGAAGTGACGGCACAATTGCTGCTTCATTTTCAGTCCAGTTGATTCCAACAAAGAGGTACAGTGTACTGTCAGAGAGAATGTCTTTATTCTCCCCCCACCACCGCTTTCGGTGCATGTCTGCCATGCTGGTACAGACTTAGAGAAGCCATATGGAACAGATGGGCAGCAGTCTATTCTGAACCCTGCAGACTTCTCTCGTTGTCTCCCCTTATTAACCCATATACTTTACTACTCAGTCTCATGCTAGGATTACTCCTGACAGACCCCCTCCGCTAGCACACATGCACTTGTTTTTATGTCTAAAGCACTTAAGATGACCTAAGTTGAACCAAAAAAAAGAACAAAACAATCAGGACACAGTGCTTCTGTGAATTTCTTGTCTCATCCCTCTTTTTTGGTTTCTTTTCTCAGATTCAGCTGCTGATTGAAATAATCTGGCCTCTATTCATCTTCTTCATCCTCATCTCGGTTCGGATACACTATCCACCCTACGAGCAGCATGAATGTAAGATATGCCGTACTACAAAAAAAATAAAAAATTGGGATTTAGTACACATTGCGAAACACTGAATGTATTAATTAATAAAAGTCATTTGTATGCCATTTGTACTATTCATTGTTCATAATAAGAGTATGTTTTCTGTGTATAAGGTAAAGTTTAGACAAAGTTTGCGTAGTTTCTTGGTAAACGTGAATCATCCTTTGCATGTTATCACAGAGGGATCTTTTGGATTTGTCAATATTTACTTGGACCCCTTGGACATGTGGTGGGATTTTCAGGAAAATACAATCATTATCTTGCGTCGCTTCTCCGCTGAGCTGATTTAACAGCTTAGTCTGCATCCCAACGAAGGTTTCTTTACTGCTGTGAAAGCGACGAAGAGGATTCATTGCATCCAGTGTGAACAATCTCTTTAAGGGTTTAGGTTGCAACACACAATAACAGAAGACCTCTTTCCTGAGGAAGTATGCTTTCATGATAAAATGATTTTGCAGTGCCCAACCCTTTAAATGAGGCTCGTACATTTCTTCCTCGTCTTGATGGTGAAACTAATACTAACAAAAATAATCATGGCGTTTTATTCTGAACTTCTCAGGCCACTTCCCAAACAAGGCCATGCCTTCAGCAGGCACTCTGCCCTGGGTACAAGGAATCATCTGTAACGCCAACAACCCTTGCTTCCGGAGCCCAACCCCTGGAGAGAGTCCCGGGGTGGTGGGCAACTTTAATGATTCAATGTGAGTGATGAATATGACCTTTCACATTCACATTAGCGCAGTCATTGTTTTTTGCGTAATAATTGTTTGTGCAATAATCCGAAACAGCTGTTCTATTTACATCTAAAAAAGTAATAACGAGGAGTTTTGATTGACACTTTCAGAGAGGTATTCATTTAACAATATGTTTATTACTATGTTTTGCAGTTTGCAGTGTTGTACAACTGCATACTGAATAAAAGCTGTTTCCAATATTTTTGGTGACCATATTTACCTGCGTCTTTGTAAATACTACATTTTTGATATACAGTAGCATTAGGTTGCTGTGGCACGTGAGTGTAATATTTGTATTATTGACATAATTAGGTGGAATATCTCTCTTGTCTCACTGGGAATGTGTGCGTACTGTGTTGTGTTTTCAGACTCTCCCGACTGTTTATCGATGCTAAGAAGATTCTGCTGTACACCCAGAATGATAGGAGCTATGAGGGCTACCGTGGACTGCTGAGGGCCCTTCACAAGATGCAGAAAAACACCGCCCGTAAGAATATAGTCACATTTTTTGTTTTGCATTAGGCCTGAGTTTTAAATATCCCCATGTTTGTTGAGTTCACTGTTGTATCCATTTTGCTTCAAAACTACACAAACCCAGATGTGATTTAACCATACACTTCATTGCTATTTACTGTAGATGAATTATACTAGTCAACAGAAACATAAAGCTTCTTTTTCGAGATATTCAACCCCTTTTGAAAACAGACACATTGGATGTTCACTTGCTTGATGTATACCATGCAGTCGCTTAAAAGGCACACTTAGATCTTAAATGAATAATTGCTAAGCAATCGATTTGTGCGTTGCAAAATGAAATGAGTTGTAAAGGTCAGCAACTTATACAAGAAAGTCTCCAGAGCACTAAGCATGTTTCTTATCACTGTCTGACAGCCTGGAGGGACCCCATCTATCAGAAGTCACTGGGTGTTACATTTCCTTTCCTGTCTTATTATGTGCCAGAAGAGGTGCATATGCACCACTCTGAAAATGATTGTGTAATCGGTACACAAATCTGCAAATTGTCCCAACTGGAATGTTGCCACTTCCTGGCTCTGAGGGCACACGTTGGAGCTTAGTTGAAACACACCGTTCAAGCATTTTGATTTTTTGGGCAACATTTTATAAGAGAGTGAGAAAAAGATCCATTGCTGTGACCTTAGCTGTAGAGAAAGGTTGTGTTTCTAAAATAACGTCTCGTTGACGACATCACTGGGCAGACTTGGTGCAGACAGTTTTAAATTTAGGAACGAGTACCCTTTTGACTCTGCAGAAATGTAAAACAATGAAACACTTTGCCGAAGGAAAGGAGAATCTAAGGAAAAAAAAGTATTCGCAATGCATTGTAGGTTTGTAGGAATCATACAATGAGCAACCAAAACAAAATTCAAAAGAAGGCAACATAATTGGCTTTAATAAACCACACTACTCAGCCAATGTAAAGCTAGCGCAGGAGCAACCAACAGTAGTATCAATCTATCTCATCTAGTAATGTAAGTTGTTTTATTTGAAAAAAACAAACAAGATACACGTCCAATAAACATGCGATCAGTTCAATTAGTTCCCATTAATGTATTAATGGGAACTAATTGATCTAATCTACTGTAAGCTTATTTGCACGAGACCCTGATGTCCGCCTTCAGCTGTTATGCAACTAAACACAGCAACAATGGTTCTTGCTGTATTTTGCAAACCCATCTGTTCTTTTTGTCCAAAGGTACAGAACATTGTTATGCAACAGCCCTGCAAGGCAGAGCAGACCCTCAAAAAGACAATTATTTGACATTATTTACAGTAGAAAGTCATATTAATGTCGAAAGAATTGTAAATACTAATATGCTTTCCTGTGCCTTTTGTGTAATATTGCTTATTGTGTTTGTATTGTATTTTCCCGTCGATTTTGTTAATTGTACATTAGATATGACCTAATCTATGGGCATTCTAACTGGAAGCCTTAATCTCAATCAATTACTAAATGCGCAGTGTGCGGTGATCTTTCACCAGCATGAAGGATTGCTTCACCTCGGAAAAAGGAGATGTTTAATGCTGGAAAATACACAGGCAGTTCTACTGCAGAGTGATGCTCTCGGAATTAGAGCATGGATCAAAGAGATAAGAGGGGAAGCACTCACGTGTCTGCTAACAATTGAGCAGCTGATGTGAATCGGGAATGGGATTTATACTGAAAATAAAGGGAGAGTGAAAATGGCCATATTTTGCATATAACCGGAATGGCATTCATTAAAGTGCAGACGTCCAACAAGGCTTAACAGTCTTTGTCGACCTTCAAGACAGTGCAATGTTTGAGCTGTCTCATTTCCAGAAAAGGCCTTTCTTAGCTTCTGGCAGGAGCATAACTCGTTAGGTTGAGTTCAACCATAAACTAGTGGAATTGATGTCAGAGTTGTGTAGCAACCCACTGTTCTCGCCACTTTTTGTGCTTGTTTGTTGGGTTGTAAAATTGGGAGTCTGTGGTTCACAATAATGGCAGCCTGTTTATGGACCAGTTTTGGTTGTGATGAGACTGGTTGCTAAGGAGTGAGGACCCATCCATCCATCCATTTTCTATGCCGCTTGTCCTCATTTGGGTGGCGGGGGTATGCTGACTTTAGGGGAGAGGCGAGGTACACTCTGCACTGGTCGCCAGCCAATTGCAGAGGCGTGAGGACTTTTCAACAAAAAAAAAACACTGGCAGAGGCCAACCTTTGTCATTTTCAATCTTCAAGCTTGAGTTGGGCTTAGGAAAAACTCTTGTGATCCTGATAACAAAAGAATTTCAACCACTTAGACTCAGTAAATGAGGACACACTTACACAGATTAGATAAAGGACCTGGGATGGACACATGCATCTTGGCTGACTGCATAACCTCCCATTTTAATGAGGTTGTAGCATCTATTCTGTTGTGTCCTCAAGGGTCTTTGTAGGCCCAGTACCAATTGGGGCCTTTCTTTCCTACTGGGACACTGATTAGACCTTATTAGCCCTCCATGGAGATTCACCTCGGGAGAGTTGAGGTCACCCATAGACACAAGTGCACGATGTAACACCCACACTGTGCTCATGCAGCCATAGAACCACGCTTTTCTCAGTCACTTCCTCCCTCAGGATGTTCACTCCGTCTGAACCAAACTTGTTTTGTGTGTGTGCGTCAGACAGGAACAAACCATTTAGTTGCATGTAGAGCAGAGTGGAACGGCCTCAAGTAACCTTAACCGAGGTTGAGGAGTTCAATGTGTGCAATCATGGAAGTGAGTCAGGTTGTTAAGACACATCGTTGACATCCTTGGTATTCAGAGGAGGCACAAAAAGTCCTCCGGAGGTGCTAAACAGACCGTTAGTACTCTGGTTTGTGATGTTATGACATAGTCCTCAATACATCCCCCCTTTTCTTGAATTACAGGGTAAATATTGAACAAGGTAACATCAGAATGATTTCATTGTTGGAATGCTTAGTTGGAGACATTCTCGTCACACACTTTGCAGGAACAAATGTTTGTGCTTTTCCTGTCGTTTATGTATGAAGTAGTGTGCTTACTATATGTTGTTCTTTTGCTTCTAGGTTTCAAGCTGAAGGACTTTTTGAAAGATAACGAAACCCTCTCCCACTTCTTGCATCACAACGCCTCACTTCCTCGTCACGCGCTGAAGCAGATAGTAGAGGCTGACGTCAATCTGGAAAAGGTAGAATATCACACTTGGCATTTCCAAATGTCAAAGCCCAACACAAAACAGTGACAATTTGTTGTTTAAAATGTACTGTACTTGAATAAAAAGATACAGACCATAAATCCTCCTACTCAGTGCTCATGCACAAATCCAGTGACCTTGACTCGATGGAGTCTGTTAAGCCCTTAATACCAGAAAAAAATCATTCTGGGTTGGGTTTAGATGGGTGCAGACACTGTGAGAACAAATGATCTCTTCTGTCCCTTATTCTGCTTAAATAAACTACAATTCTCAAATGGATTTAACATATACATATATTCTTGCATTGGGAAATCATCCTCACGCACGCACGCCTCCTCTCCCATTCACATCATCTTAATTTCTCTAGCCAACCAGCTTACATCCACGTCAACAACAGCTGCCAGTAAGTCACATCATAGCAGAGCGCGCGAGTCATGTGACCGCTCCCCTTGCTGCTCCCCTTGCTGCCAGCCCACCCCTATCCCGTCCCTCCTCACGTGCAGACACGCGATGTGACTCGGCTCCGCCCACCGCTGCTACACAGACGTCTATTGATCAGTGACGATGTGCGTCTGTTAACCTGGCAAGGTCGTTATTCAAGGAGAGGGCTTGCTAGCCATTTTGGTAATTGGTTTGCAGCAAATCTACAGTATGTTGAGCATATCTTTGATGTATTCTTCTAATTACAGCTATTTCTCTTCAGTAAGTCCATAAAACACGCTTGTTTATAATAATGCTTGTGTTTACAGTACATATAATAGCATGATAAACGTGCTGGCAGTACGCAGGTTGGTCAAGGACACTTAGAGGACAAATGTTTCTTAGGTTTGAAGCATAGACGTACATAAAAATAAACATTGTGTCTGATAAAGGGTAGCGTCTCCTATGTCCTTGAAGGTCTCCCACTGAGAAGTAGAGACGTCATTAGCTCCACTGGACTGGACGCAGCTAATATCTAAAATAAAGTCCTTGCTCTTACCTGCAACGTTTTTTTCGGACTTTGATGTCGTGCCTGCTCCTTGCTAACTTTTTTAGCATGTTAGCACACGCTGTTGTGATCGCGTGGGCTCTATCTAGTGCTGCCGTGGAGTCTCGAATGGACAGCTTGTATCACCAATATAATTTGACACTCGTACAGTATTTTCGCTAATATTGGAGTGATATCCGCTCGGAACACCCCTACCTTTTATGTGTCATGGAATAATCACTGTCTCCTTCTCCCTTTCTGTATCCAGGTGCTGACTAAAGGTTTTGGCTTCCATCTCAGAGACCTATGTAACACAACACCCCTGGAGGAGTTTGTCCATATTGCTGATGGCAATGTATCTCGCCTGACGCAAGAAATTATTTGCAAGTCCTCCAAGGACTGGCTGAACAAGGCCCAGATCCACTTCCTGTCGAACTTGGACTTCCTCAAGCCAATTCGGGTAAGTGTGTTAATCAACCAAATCTGTTATGCAACAGTATGACTTTCTGGGCTTCATTTTTAATGTCAGTAATTAAGAATTGGGGTCTTCTAGTATTGTTTTGCTCCTTAGCTCCCACGACAGCTGTGGAGTCCAATTTAAAGGAAAACTGCACTTTTTTATTTTTTATTTTCCCCGTCATCCATGAAGCTAGTTGCTAGCTGGATAGCAGCTAGCCGGTGCAGGGTGTTGAGGTGTCACTATGCTAGTAAAGTAGTTCTTCGCTGTAACCATGTTAATAACAATAACAATGTTGCTATAGCATGGTTAATATGCAGGTCACATTGTGTAAATGGAGCATTGTTGGCAGTTTTTAGTTTTTTTCAGAAGGCTTTTTATGCGGAATAGTTGCGTCCCATTACGGCCATTCTTAGCTGCCTCTTTTTAGCTGTTTTTATAGCTTTAGAACGCACAGTAAAGAGAAAGACGTGTGTTCATGTGTCACATAAGGATTGTGGATGATGGGCAAAATTTGAAAAAGTGCAGTTTTCCTTTCATGAACCACATTAGCAAATGCAGTGAGAAGCAAAATAAGACCAAGACAGTCTTTGCACATGTGTTATGTTATAAAATATGCACTGATCATATTAATGTGCAGCAAAGTTTGTACATGCGCTATACACTACTCACAGTAACATTACCAGTAACCGCTGTGAGCAAGAAAGTGGGTGATGAAGATTTTTGTTTGTGAAACGTACTATATAACTACTTTAGCTTTATAACAAGAGAGATTAGTGACCAGTGTCACCTTTCTCCCACATTTGTTTTCCCAATAAAGCTGCCCACTTTCCCTCCATACCAGTCACAGGCAAGTGAGTCATGCGGGAGTCGGAGCAGAGGTGAACAAAACATTCTGTGCTACCGATGTTTGAAGACCAAAACCCACAAAGGAACAGAGACAGTGAATGTTATTAACGGCAAGAATCATTTGATTAAAGAAACAAGTAATTAGTTGAAAATAGTTAGTCTGTGTGATTGTATGCTTGGAGTGGTCAGATCTTTAGGAAAACAGAAAACAAAGCTGTATGAGAGTAGGCTAGAAAGTTGACGCATTTCTCTGCCCCTCCAACTTGGTTTTAACTGCAGCAATGCCTGTGCTTTATTGTGTGAGACATTTTAGCAGCTGACTACTGAGTGATAGGTGAGATCAGACCCACTGTCCATGCAGCAGTATGACACACGAGAACACGAGAGGCCAAACCACTGTGACATCTTTTTTTTTCTACCTTCCCTCTTTTCTCCCCCTTGTTATAATTTGTCAACTTTGAATGCTTCCTGCTGCGTTACGTGTCTTTATTTTGACAGTATCATTATGGTACTAAATTCATGTTGCAAAAATATTTTCTTATTAGAGGATACATCTTAGTGAAGTCCACACATACAGGCGTATTAAAACAATTATTTACCGATTTCAAGGCAAAATAATTCTCTATGACCCTGAAAATATATTTGCATTATGAAGCAAAAGTGGGAATCATACATGTGGAAGTCTCTGGCATGGAGGCATATAAGATTTGAAGCAGGTTAACAAAGGAAAAAACAATAAATATAGATATGTTAGGCTCCTGTAAGGCGATAATGCCTTAAAATAGGACTTCAGAACATCCAATTAATCTATTGGCCATTTGTAAAATGCATACAGAAATGCAATTAAAAAAAATACCTGCATTAGTGTAGACTTAACCAGTCATTCTTTTGTATTGTTATGTTAAGCTGCAATGTAAGAGTATATATTTACTCTGTTATTTGTCTTGTTTACAGAAGGATGTAAAGTCAGATCCCAAAGTAGTTCAGGAAGTCTCCGCTGCAACTGACTATCTCCTGGAGAGCCTCGGACAACTGGCTGTGGAGGTACATAAACTACACGTGCTTACATGAACGCATGCATCCAAAGCACAGACACGTGAGTGGAGGCACGAACAAGACACGCAGCCTATGGCCTGCATAGTAATGCTCACCAAATCAATGGCAAATTGTGACTGCCTTCTAATGCTTGCACACACTTACACATGGCAAACATTCCCTTTACAATTAGTTTTTTCTCAGACTGCTTCATTTAGACTGCTACATAAAGGTAAATGTTTATGTAATCTAGGCAAGCAATATTTTACATGACCACAAAAATGTTTATGCACTGTTAGTGTTCACCTTCACGCTTTCCATCATTCATCTAACCAGTGTTTATAAACTAAATCTCTAATCTCCAATCAACATTTTTTAGATACTCATTAACATAAAAACATGAGTGAAATATTTGACATTTGTTCACTTTGATCACTTTTTCACAAAGACAACCCCCCCCCCCACACACACACACACACTTTGGCCTGTGTTCTGCTATGCTGACAAAGCGTTAGCATACAGCTGTGTGTGTTCTTTCCTGTCTAATCAGCAGTAAGAACAACAAACCGTGTTTTTCTTCTCACCCTACCGTTGCAGCATTCAGCATTTTCATCCCCCACCCCCCCAAACTCCTCTTTGCCTGGCACTGAGACCCTATCCACATGGTAATACATAAGGCACACCTACATGTGGCGCTGTAAACAGACACACCGACATAACCACGCGACACGCCCGAACTAAAGAAAGAACGCATGTGCATAAAGTCCGTCGTTTTCCGCTTGACCAGGGCTTGTCTAGACTTAACGACGAAGTGGAATGTGAAACTGCGAGGCGTTATGGAGGATAAGACAAAAAAAATATCAGGAGAATGTCGATTGGGGTGATTGAAAATATCCACATATTATGTTGTAGTGGTGTCACGAGACACTCAGTTCACAAGACAAGACGATACACGACAGAGAGAAGATTTTAACATTATTTTTAGGAAAATAGGAATATATGACAATGTATTGCAATCTACTAATAAAATTTTTCTACTACTACTCTTCTGCACTCGGTGTGAATGCTACCGGCTCCGCCTTTACCCAGGAGACAAAGCGACAATGACTGACAAAAGTGCTCACTCCGTTCATGTCGTTGTTCGATGGAAGAAACACGCCAAGGTGCTGAAACCAATGCACAAAGTGAACCTACTTTCTACCTCTTTGGAGGCAAGAGACAAGGAAAACAGACACGCATGCACATGGCTATATATTGAGGCTGGCAAAATTATTGAGTTCATTCGTCTGTGTAGGCTCTCAGTCGTACAGGAGTTGTCCATCGAGGAAAAGGCTTCTTGAGACGTCATCTGTACTTCTGTGTAGAAGGTGTCGGACGTTTCGCTCCTCATCCGAAGAGCTTCGTCAGCAAACTAATAAGTGCTGGTAGCTTAGGCCTTAAATACAGTAAGAGTGGGCGGAATTGGTGTGCCAACACCCTCCTCCTATTGGTTCGTTACACTAAGCCTGCATTCCTCATCTTTACAGTGGTATAATCCTATCCTGTTATTCACACCTACGATAAAAGGGAAGTGTCGCTCCCTGAATTGGGTATGAACGACTCTGATACTGGCTTGTTAGCATCTATTGTTCTGGCTCGGCCCTGCCTTCACCTCATTTGCAAGACTAAGAGCTGTGGGTTTTGGTCTCAGTAACCTGCTGAACACAGGGTCCAAATTGAACCTCAAACCACCATTCCGATTCAATGATGGGTTCTGTTGTTTGACAAAAATAGCTTCCTTTACTCCTCTTTCAAACCATCTGTTTTCTTTGGCCAAAATCTTTACCTCGCTGTCCTGAAAAGAGTGATTGGTAGCTTTCAGGTGTAGATGTACTGCTGATTGAGGACCACTAGCATTGTCCCTGCGATGTTGATAAAGCCTTTTTTGGAGCATTTGCTTAGTTTCCCCAATGTAGTGCTCTTTGCATTCCTCATCTTTACAGTGGATGGAATAGACCACATTGCTCTGTTTCTGGTTTGGAGCCTTGTCTTTAGGATGCACTAATTTTTGTCTCAGGGTATTTACTGGTTTGAAATAGGTAGGAATTTTGTGTTGCCATAAGATCCTCTGGAGTTTTTCGGAGACCCCCGCTACATAAGGGACTACCACTCCTCTCCTTTTAGCTTCTGTGGGCTTTTGGGTTTCTTTCCCTACTCTCTTCTTTTGACATTTGTTAAAAGCCCACCGTGGGTACCCACAGGTTGAGAGCGCTCTCTGGACATGTTGTGTCTCCTTTTTCTTTCCCTCAGCACTAGTTGGTATTTGTTCCGCTCTATGTTGGAGGGTCCTAATAACCCCTAGTTTATGTTGTAGTGGATGGTTTGATTCAAAAAGCAGGTATTGGTCAGTGTGTGTGGCCTTTCTAAAGACCTCTGTAAGTAGCTGTCTGTCCTTTCCTATAATTACCTTGCAGTCTAAGAAGGCTAGTTGGTTTTCTTTAGTGTCCTCGCGAGTAAATTTGATATTGGTGTCCACCGCATTGATGTGATCTGTGAAAGACTGAATTTCTTGTTTTTTGATTATGACAAAGGTGTCATCCACGTATCTAAACCAGTGCCTTGGTTTTGTCCCTGAGAAGGATGTGAGAGCCTGTTTCTCCATCTCTTCCATGTACAGATTCGCCACTATGGGTGAGACTGGTGAGCCCATAGCACAACCATGAATTTGTCTGTAGAATTTCCCTCTAAACTGAAAATATGTGGTGTTAAGGCAAATTTCCAGTAATTGGCAGATGTGGTCAGCACTAAGTTTTGTTCTCCGATGCAGAGTTGAGTCCTCGAGCAGTCTCTTCCTCACCACCGAGACTGCTGCTGAGGTGGGGACAGATGTGAAAAGTGAAGTCACATCATAAGACACCAAAGTTTCCTCTGGCTCCAATCTGAGGTCTTTGATGCTCGCCACAAACCCTTTTGTGTTCTCTATATGATGATCAGTGTTGCCTACCAATGGGGATAAGACTGAGTCTGAGAATATCGGCCCTTCTCAGTAGTGCCAAACCACCACCGTCCAATATCACGTTAGGTGAGAGGAAAGCATTAGCGGCTCTGCAGAAAGATGAGAGCATCACCATCTTACCAGCTGATAAGGGCAGATGCACAGTGGTTCTCAACACATTGGACTACGAAGAAAAAATAACAAGTCTAATTAGTGATGCCAGCACATATGAGCAACTTAAAAGGGACCCATCCAGCAGGTATAAGAAAGAAATCATACACTGTCTCCAAAAGTTAGAGAAGGAAGAACTAATTGACAGACAGATGTATCATAGGTTATACCCTGGGGAGGCTACACCATGTATCTATGGCCTTCCAAAAATCCACAAGGAAGGGTTTCCCCTCAGAACCATTGTCTGTAGCATTGACTCTACCACGTACAATGTAGCGAAATATGTAAAAACAGTCTTATCCCCATTGGTAGGCAACACTGATCATCATATAGAGAACACAAAAGGGTTTGTGGCGAGCATCAAAGACCTCAGATTGGAGCCAGAGGAAACTTTGGTGTCTTATGATGTGACTTCACTTTTCACATCTGTCCCCACCTCAGCAGCAGTCTCGGTGGTGAGGAAGAGACTGCTCGAGGACTCAACTCTGCATCGGAGAACAAAACTTAGTGCTGACCACATCTGCCAATTACTGGAAATTTGCCTTAACACCACATATTTTCAGTTTAGAGGGAAATTCTACAGACAAATTCATGGTTGTGCTATGGGCTCACCAGTCTCACCCATAGTGGCGAATCTGTACATGGAAGAGATGGAGAAACAGGCTCTCACATCCTTCTCAGGGACAAAACCAAGGCACTGGTTTAGATACGTGGATGACACCTTTGTCATAATCAAAAAACAAGAAATTCAGTCTTTCACAGATCACATCAATGCGGTGGACACCAATATCAAATTTACTCGCGAGGACACTAAAGAAAACCAACTAGCCTTCTTAGACTGCAAGGTAATTATAGGAAAGGACAGACAGCTACTTACAGAGGTCTTTAGAAAGGCCACACACACTGACCAATACCTGCTTTTTGAATCAAACCATCCACTACAACATAAACTAGGGGTTATTAGGACCCTCCAACATAGAGCGGAACAAATACCAACTAGTGCTGAGGGAAAGAAAAAGGAGACACAACATGTCCAGAGAGCGCTCTCAACCTGTGGGTACCCACGGTGGGCTTTTAACAAATGTCAAAAGAAGAGAGTAGGGAAAGAAACCCAAAAGCCCACAGAAGCTAAAAGGAGAGGAGTGGTAGTCCCTTATGTAGCGGGGGTCTCCGAAAAACTCCAGAGGATCTTATGGCAACACAAAATTCCTACCTATTTCAAACCAGTAAATACCCTGAGACAAAAATTAGTGCATCCTAAAGACAAGGCTCCAAACCAGAAACAGAGCAATGTGGTCTATTCCATCCACTGTAAAGATGAGGAATGCAAAGAGCACTACATTGGGGAAACTAAGCAAATGCTCCAAAAAAGGCTTTATCAACATCGCAGGGACAATGCTAGTGGTCCTCAATCAGCAGTACATCTACACCTGAAAGCTACCAATCACTCTTTTCAGGACAGCGAGGTAAAGATTTTGGCCAAAGAAAACAGATGGTTTGAAAGAGGAGTAAAGGAAGCTATTTTTGTCAAACAACAGAACCCATCATTGAATCGGAATGGTGGTTTGAGGTTCAATTTGGACCCTGTGTTCAGCAGGTTACTGAGACCAAAACCCACAGCTCTTAGTCTTGCAAATGAGGTGAAGGCAGGGCCGAGCCAGAACAATAGATGCTAACAAGCCAGTATCAGAGTCGTTCATACCCAATTCAGGGAGCGACACTTCCCTTTTATCGTAGGTGTGAATAACAGGATAGGATTATACCACTGTAAAGATGAGGAATGCAGGCTTAGTGTAACGAATCAATAGGAGGAGGGTGTTGGCACACCAATTCCGCCCACTCTTACTGTATTTAAGGCCTAAGCTACCAGCACTTATTAGTTTGCTGACGAAGCTCTTCGGATGAGGAGCGAAACGTCCGACACCTTCTACACAGAAGTACAGATGACGTCTCAAGAAGCCTTTTCCTCTATTGAGTTCATTTTCATTTATTGCGTGATTAATTAATTAATGTATTATCATACCAGGCCTAGTGGCCACGAGATGTTTTTTTTCTGAACGAAAAATCAAGATCTTCTGACACGAGATCCTGTGACACCCAAATTATGTTGGAATGTCGGTAGCGGTCACTTCTGGACATGTGACGGTGACGGGACGGGGACGTCATCGTTTTCCGAAGGTAGTGGTTTGCTTGTCTACACGGAAACGACACGGCAACGTTGCCAGATTTTCCCACTCTGTAAACAAAAATACCATTGCAGGGCGCCCAGAACGCTGTTGCTGTGTGGATGAAAGGCTGAAACAATACAATACTTTGTGCCATTTCAACCTGAAAATGTTTCCTTGTGGACAGCTCCTGCATTAGAAGGAAATACGATGCAAACTTTAACTGGTGAATGTCAAGGGCAAAAGTAAAAAGTTTCCAGTCTGTCCATGTTTTTGGTTCCAATGTGTCAACGATGACTGAAAGAGCAAGTTCAGTAATCATCGAGCATGGTCTTGAAAACAGATGTTTCCTGATTAAGTCATTTTGCTGGCTTGGCTCGCTTCGGAGATATGAGGCTGGCATATTGAGCGTTTCCCGTATGTAACCCATGTTTTTTGGCTTGTTGTGTTTTTTTTACCACCAAGAATTTGCATTGCTTCCAAAGCCAAAAAGAAGTATTAAACAATGTTTACAAAATGTCTTTTCACCAAACCATGTCACATATCTCTGATACAGTGTATCTGGTATGTAAACATGGCTTTGAATTGTTGTTACGTCACTGAAGCATTGGTTACTGTAAGTGAAATATAAACACTGACCATGAAAGCAAGGCCTTCACAATGGCGTAGCATTATATTAGTAATAATTACAGATAAAGATCATTCATCCAGCTGGTCTTCTGTAGCTGGTTGATGAAAGTGAACTGACGCCGGTCAGGCTCTTCTAAGAGGAGGTTACTGTGGGACATTAAAAGGCTGCTGATGGGGAGTGTATGACCCATGCTAACATGGTCATTGTTTCTCTTAAAAAGTCTCTAAATTACACACACATAACAAATCAAAAGAAAAGATAAACACAAGAATAAATGCCAGCATTGGACACAATAATGGTCTCCAGTCATTGCTGTTTTTGAAGCTTGTGCAGCAGAATAATCATTGGACTGCATCCACACAAGACAGACGCACAAACACAGATATACATCTAGTTAGACAGACTAGCTCACAAGCATTGCACGCAATATTTTGCCCGGCTGGGAAAAACAATGTGATGGTTTGATGCAGCCGAAGGCTGAGATAGCAAAAACCGCAATTGGAATAACCTCTTTCTATTTGTGCACATGCGTCACAGTTGTGACATGCATGTTGGATATGTTGTTGACAAACACACTAAAGACAGAATGTGAACTGAACGAGAGTTAAGCGAAATGATGCTGAGGACAAGGTAAACTGAACCATGCATGTCAGAATAGTGTTTATGTACAACAGCATGTGCGTGCGTGCTCAGTAGCATTTGTCAGTTTAATAGCAGAGTACTTGTGGAGCCCGCGGAAGTTTGCCTATTAGGAGAGTGACCGAGAGTAACCTCGCTTTGTTCTCGCCTCGTCTTCTCCCTCCCTCTTGTTCATTTCCACCTTCTACTCCCATCGCCCTCAAACGTTTATCTCACCCGATAAATGACATTATCTTACAGTTTGGTTTCCTCCCTTGTATATTTGCTCATACTTTTGGTTTTTCAATCATTTCTTCCTCAGAGTGCGAGCTTTCACATTAAACTCAAGTAACCTCCTCTAATTCGCACTTACGGAAACAAAAGCTTCACACTTCTTACTTAACCCTTGTTCTTTGTTACACAAAAAACATTCACCCCCCGCCCCCGCCCCCACCCCCTCCTTTACTGTCACGAGTTGCTGACAGTGCAATTAATGCAGAACTTGCGCTAACTTGTTTCGTGTCACAGCCTCTGTCTGTCTGCACAAAATATAGTCAAAAGGAAGTGAAGGATGCCAGAAGAATGTAACAATTCATAAATTTTTTTTGACGCATTCAAGAAAATAAACAGCACCATAAGCATAATAGATGGGAAGCATGGCAAAAAAACACAACAAAACTCACAAACATACATGATACTGTAAGTATAATCACAAGAATAATACCGTCTAACATGATTGGCTGAAGAGACACAGGACAGAGACACAGAAAAGGAATCTAAAAAACAAGTATAGATTTCATGCATATATCCTCCAAAGTAGGTATTCATTATTAGTGGAATATGCTAGTTATAATAACTGTAATACTCAGTGTCAGCCGTTTACTACAATATGCAAAACATAAATAATAGCAACGCAATAACCACAGTGGAGACACACACCATTTAACATGAGAGACAGCATGTAAGTGTCACACTAACCTATGCATGTTATCTATCAGAGCTCTCTGCAGAGACACTCAGGACCGGGGATAAGTGTCTACACCCTGCACAGTGCCACACACACACACACACACACACAGAGCCATGTCTGAAATACCATTCATCATGCGACTCGACCATCTGTTTAAACCTACAGGCTTTCTAACGCAGTCAGACTCAACAGTGTGCACGTGTGGTTACTTGTATCGTATTGTGATGCCGTTACAACAGCTGATGTCATATGATATGTTTCCGTACCTGGAAGGAGATTGGCCAACGTGAACATTACATTCTGTTGTTAAGAATCTTTGCCCCGAAGATATTTTATGCTCAAATATTTGCTCTGTGCCTGGTAGATGACTTGGCAGTGTTGGACATTTTTTGCTGACTATAGTTTATCATCATTCATCCTGTTCGTGTTTGACTTGCCCTTGAAAATATTTTATGACCAAATATTTACACCTTGGCCTTTTCTTACCAGTGTAGAGCTGAACATGTTTTGACTGACGGTGCGCATGTAGTGAGTGTTTGTTGTCTATTTGTATTACCTAACTCATCAACATTCATGCATTGTATAAACAAAGGTATTTGTGCATATGACCAATGCAGAAACAGGAAGTGAAAGGGGAAGAAAATACAGAGGCAGCCCAGCTGGTTTGCCTTGACTTGGTAAACTACTTGTAGATTCTTGATGTTGGGTTAGGTTTGGGGTTATTTGTGAAGTCACTGCTGAGCGGGACTGCTACCTCACAAACTCAGTTGTAGTTCAAATGTGTTTGACAGGGTTTAGGTCAGAGTTGTCACATTCCTCCACACCAAACTCACTCAAGCAGGCCTTTTTAGACCTTGCTTTGTGTACTTGAGCACTATCGTGTTGAAACAGAAGCTTACATGCCCAAAATGTCTTGGTAAGATGAAGAATTAGAACGAAGGAGTATAGTATTTAGTAGAACCCAATGGAAAGCGGACTATGTTTGTCTGAATTGTTGTTTCTTTCCACTAACTCATCATGACTTAGAGACCATACACACCGAAATCTTTTATTTTATCGTTTCAGCGTCTCATCCACACGGAAGCGGCGTTCTGGGTGACCTGAAACGGTCTGGGAAAAACGCCGCTAGTCGTTTCCGTATAGACGAGCAATCCGCTGATTTTTTTCACCGTCATGTGACCAGAAGTGAGCTTTGACGAGAAACCAACACAATATCTGAACATTTCGAGTGTCATGGCTCACCGCAGTCGACATTTTCCCGGTATTTTCTTGTGTTATATTCCCTAAATGACGCACATGTAATTCCACTTTGTCGTAAGTCTAGACGAGCCGTGGTAAGCGAAAGACGACGGACTTATGAGCATGTGTCCTTTCTTCTTCTACAGTATGGTGTGACACGTGGTTCCGTCTGCGTGTCTGTTCACAGTGCCACACGCAGGTGTGCCTTGTGTATTACATTGTTTTCACTCAGTGACGCATTCCCATCTGGATGCAACTATTTACTAATCTGGGACAGTGTGATCACAAATTTTCTTCTCAGGAGTGTTCCTGTTTGGACAGGTCCTTAGACTTGCAATGTTATGACTGTTGGTGGTCCGTTCTTTATGCTCATGTCTCCTGTGTTTCTCCCTCCAGCTTGCCAGCATGAAGAGTTGGAAAGATATGCGAAAGGAGATCCTGTATCTCACTGCCAATCCCACAGGCTCTCCAAATCAGATGTACCAGGCGGTGTCACGTATTGTCTGTGGCCACCCTGAGGGAGGCGGCCTCAAAATCAAGTCTCTCAATTGGTATGAGGATAACAACTACAAGGCGCTGTTTGGAAACCACGGAAACGACAGCGACAGTGAGCCCCTTTCCGCATATGACAACACATCCAGTAAGTGTCCAATCAGTGCTTTTGAAAGGCCAATCAAAATAGCCATAAAATCTAAATGCTCTTGCCTCTTTTGCCAAGCTCCTTACTGTAACAACATGATGAGAAACCTGGAGTCCAGCCCCATTTCCAGGATGATCTGGAGAGCTCTGAAGCCTCTGCTCATGGGAAAGATCCTCTACACCCCAGATACTCCAGCGACACAGAGGATAATCCACGAGGTAAAGTGTCCTAGAGCCTTGCTGGAAATCCTTTTTAACACATTCCCACTGAATGTTGACTGATGTGTGTGATTGTTGGCTCCAGGTGAACAAGACTTTCCAGGAGCTGGGCTTGTTGAGGGACCTTGGAGGAATGTGGGATGAGATGAAGCCCAAACTATGGAACTTCATGGAGAACAGCGAGGAGATGGACTTAGTCAGGGTGAGTGGGCTGTACTGACAGAACAGGCATACAGATGCTTGTTTTACTTAAGATCTTGAACACAGTAATCTGTACAACTCTGTGGCATATGTGCAATTAGGTGCTTACAAAAGGGGTCATTTCATTAAAAAAAAAAAATCACTTCAGGCCTCACAGTCTATCCTGCTCGGCTATGGACTCACACTTTTACTGTTATACATCCACATCTGCCCCTGATCGAGTTTGTTTATTCTCAGGCTAATGAGAAGACTTCACATCGTGGGAAAGAAAGTCAGAGGAAAATAAAACAGTCTGGGTTTACACAAGTGAAGCATAACTCTGACAATAGGCCGAAAATCTGAACCCACAGATCATTTTTAAATAACAGATGAATACTCAATGTATTTGCGTTACAATAGCCTTCTTAAAAACATGCAGTATAATTAAAGTTTTGAATGTCTAAAAAAAAGTTTTTAGGATGAGGTTCACGTAACATGGTTACTCTTGGTCAGCTTTCACAGTGTCAGCACTGCCTCCTAGTGCTCCTTGTTTGAATTACACTTGATAACAAAAGTTGTGTTGCTGCATGGGCCCATGAAGTCAACACACGTTTTGCACAAAAATGTTCTTCATTCCGCGTTTGCATTCAATAAAGCTATTATATATCTACTAGTTGACACTTAATCTTTGCGCATTTTTTTTCTCATGTTATTAAATGCATGTGTCAATGCATATAGTTTTATATAATATTTTTTATAACAATGCGTTCATTCTGTGTGTCAAAACATATCTATTTTACTTTGTTTTTGTAGACACTGCTCCAAAATAACGCGAGCGCCACTTTCATGAACACTCAACTCAGTGGTACTGAGTGGCGTGTGTCCGACGTATCACGCTTCCTCTCCAAGTCCTCGGCAGACAAAAAAGCTGCAAGATCAGTGTACACCTGGAGGGATGTCTTCAATGAAACTGACCAGGCCATCCAGACCATCACCCGCTTCATGGAGGTTAGTATACAGAACTGGAAAAAAAACACACATGGCAAATTTAATGAAGTAGGAGTTACATTTGAACATTGACTATGTATGCTCTTGGAGACTGCAGACCGTAAAATTGATTCATGGCCATGCCGAGTAGGTCACTGTGTTCTTCACTGTGCTCACTGGGTCATCATGCCAGCCAGGGCCAAGCCTTAGCTAAAGATCTACCACATACGCTCTTGCCAAACATTAACCAATCTTCATGCCCTGCTGAAAGGGCCTTGTTGTTGTATTTTTTTGTGTCAAGGAATGAATTCTTGGAGGTCCTTTTCGTTGAGTTAAATTGATGATGCCAAGAGGACAGTGTTTGTCTATGAATCCAACTCATGATTGAAAAATGTGCAGTTGCGTCGGATCGATTATGTGCCTACGTCATAAAAACTAACCACAGGACATGTCTAGTCCCAATGTAAACAACATACCGACCTACTGACCTACTAGGTGGGATTTACCTCCTAAGGAGCTCACAAGGCCCCGCGACCCTCATGAGGATGAAGTGGTATAGAAAATGGATGGATGGATGGATGGAGCTCATAAGGCATACTTGCTGTCATTTTTCACAAGATCTATGTCAAGGCCAAACAACAATAAAGAGGTCTGTCATGCATTTTGCACTGGTGAGTGCTCATGCTGTCTTTTCATCATGTGTTGAACTCAGTGGCCTTTCAAACACATGGTGCAGATGAGCTTAAATACGTCAATGTAGGAAAGACTCAGATAATAATGTTGCCCATCTACTAAATATCCATCCATTTTCTATACCGCTTCTCCTCGTTAGGGTCGCGGGGGTATGCTGGAGCCTATCCCAGCTGACTTCGGGCAACAGGCGGGACCGGTCGCCAGCCAATCGCAGGGCACATATAGACAAACAACCATTCACACTCACATTCATACCTATGGACAATTAACCAATTAACCTAACATGCATGTTTTTGGCCTAACATGGCCTAACATGCATGGAATGTGGGAGGAAACCGGAGTACCCGGAGAAAACCCACGCACGCACGGAGAGAACATGCAAACTCCACACAGAAATGCCCAACGGAGATTCAAACCCAGATCTTCCCGATCTCCAGCCTGTGAATGTGTGGCTAACATGCTAACCACTATGCCATGGTGCGGCCCGTATAATAAATATAACAAGGATATAGGTGTTGTAATTTTGATTTTTATAATAGAGGATTATTTAGTTTTCAATAACCATGACCATTCTTCTTTTGCCTCTCAGTGTGTGAACCTGGATAAACTGGAGCCAGTAGCAAATGAGGAGCGCTTAGTCAACAAATCTATGGGTCTGCTTGACAATCAGAAGTTCTGGGCGGGCATTGTCTTCTCCGACATCTCCCATAGCAACAGCTCTGACTTGCCCCCTAACGTCAACTACAAAATCCGCATGGACATCGATAATGTCGAGAGGACCAACAAGATCAAGGATGGGTATGAGAAAGACAACTAATCATTTTTGAATTGCTATTCAAGCAAAATTATTGAGCTAATAGGATTTTATATTTTTATGTGTGAAGCTACTGGGACCCTGGCCCCAGAGCAGACCCCTTTGAGGACTTGCGGTACATCTGGGGAGGATTCTCCTACCTGCAGGACGTCATTGAACAGGGAATCATACGAGCTGTGACAGGCAGCAAGGAAAAGACTGGAATCTACATTCAGCAAATGCCCTACCCCTGCTATGTGGATGACATGTAAGTGACCACACAATGTCAAAATAAAAGAAAAGTAGTACAAATTATTCAAAAGACTGATTGTGTTTTACTTCCTGCTTCCTTTCATAGTTTCCTGAGGGTGATGAGTCGTTCCATGCCCTTGTTTATGACCTTGGCGTGGATGTACTCCGTGGCCATCATTATCAAGGGAGTGGTCTACGAGAAGGAGGCCCGGCTCAAGGAGACCATGAGGATCATGGGACTGAACAATGGCATCCTGTGGCTCAGCTGGTTCATCAGCAGTTTGATTCCATTGCTGATCAGTGCTGGCTTATTAGTAATGTTGTTGAAGGTGGGTGTTTGTCTGTCTATCTAGACACTTACCTATAAATTAATGTGGAAAATAATGGATGTCATGGTTATTAAGTATTTTTCTCTGTTTTTCTCACCTCTCTCCTCTCAGATCGGCAACTTGCTGCCTTACAGCGACTCGGGTGTGGTTTTTCTTTTCTTGAGCTCCTTTGGTGTGGTAACCATCATGCAATGCTTCCTCATTAGCACGTTGTTCTCTCGTGCCAACCTGGCAGCGGCCTGTGGTGGAATCATATATTTCACCCTCTACCTGCCCTACGTGCTGTGTGTTGCCTGGCAAGACTACGTGGGATATGGAGCAAAAATTGTTGTGGTGCGTCGATGAAATTTTATAATCTACAAAGATCCAGAATGTAAAATAATGTTCCCTTTGCATTAAATGTATTTTCTTCACCGTCCTCTTCTCAGAGCTTGCTGTCTCCCGTAGCTTTTGGATTTGGCTGTGAGTACTTATCCCTATTTGAGGAGCAAGGTGTGGGAATCCAGTGGTCCAACTTGCTGGCAAGCCCTCTGGAGGAGGATAGCTACAACCTGAGCACCTCCATCTGTCTCATGCTGTTTGATGCTGTGCTCTATGGAATAATGACATGGTATATCGAGGCTGTGTTCCCTGGTGAGTCTGCACAAATCCCTCTTGAAGTGTGGTGTATAATAAATCCGAAACAAACAGATGAATGACTATGTACTGAATGGCAATGTCATTCTTTTCAATACAGGCCAGTATGGAATCCCCAGACCTTGGTATTTCCCTTTCACAAAGACATACTGGTGTGGTGAAAAGGAGAACAAGAACCTCTCAACTTCTTTGTCCAAGAAAGGCAACGCTGATGGTGCAAATAATTTTTTTTTTGCTCAGTTAAGAATGTTTTCAAGACATAAAACAAACAATAAGTGACACTAAGATGCTATTGTTGTTATTGAATTGTAGCTGTGTGCATCGAGGAAGAGCCGAGCCACATTGATCCAGGTGTTTACATTGAGAACCTGGTGAAGGTCTATAGCCATGGAAACAAGCTGGCAGTGGATGGACTCTCCCTGAGATTCTACGAGGGACAGATCACCTCCTTCCTCGGCCACAATGGCGCTGGCAAGACAACAACGATGTACGTCCTATTTAACAGAGGTCTGCGTTGACGACTTACTGACCTGTCCCCCCTTGGTTTTATAACAGGTCAATCCTGACAGGGTTGTTCCCGCCCACTTCAGGGACGGCATACATCCTGGGCAAAGACATTCGCTCGGAACTTAGCGCCATCAGGCGGAATCTGGGTGTTTGTCCCCAACACAATGTGCTTTTCAGCATGTAAGTATAACGTTTTTGCTGATATTTGCAGCCAGGTATTTTGATATTGCTGGAAATTGTCTAACATCTTGGCACTGATTTGTGGTCTGACCGAAAATGAATCCAGGCTGACAGTGGAGGAGCACATCTGGTTTTATGCCCGCTTGAAAGGACTGCCTGAGGAAATGGTGAAAGCCGAGATGGAACAAATTGTAAACGATGTCGGATTGCCTCATAAGCGACAGTCACGCACCAGCACACTTTCCGGTCAGCTCTCTTATTTCCCGCTCGGGAACCAAATGTGGTTGTGTAATAATTGTGTTTAATGTGGACACTTGTCCTTGTTGATGTACTAAAAAAGGTTTTCTTCCAATTATTGTCGATTCAGGTGGGATGCAGCGGAAGTTGTCCGTGGCTTTGGCTTTTGTTGGAGGCTCAAAGGTGGTGATCTTGGATGAACCCACAGCCGGTGTTGACCCCTATGCACGCAGGGGAATCTGGGACCTGCTACTTAAATACAGACAAGGTAAAGCAAACAGGAACAATCTGAGTGCAGACCACCGCCAGATTAATGAGTGAACCGCTAGGATAAAACCTTAACAGCTAAAAAGCAGATAAAAGGACACAGCATTTGGATTGTCTCCAAAATTGAATAGGGTGGTCATTTTACCTATTGTAAAATCCCAAATTGATGTAATGAAAAAAAGCATACACCCAAAGATGAAAGATGAAAACATGAGACACTAGAAATGTACAGCCGTAGTCACTCATGTTGTGAAGTTGCCGTTTCACATATGCTTAAGTAGAAGAACATCAAAGTTGAAATTAAATAACAGTGAACGTCTATCTGTCAGGCCGCACCATCATCCTGTCTACCCATCACATGGATGAGGCAGACATCCTGGGTGACCGCATTGCCATCATCTCCCATGGCAAGCTGTGTTGTGTCGGCTCCTCACTCTTCCTAAAGACCCAACTGGGCACAGGCTACTATCTGACCCTGGTCAAGAGAGACTACGATTTGACACTTCAGTCTTGCAGGAATTCTGCTAGCACGGTTTCCTATAGCAAGAAAGCCGAGAAGGTAGGCGGGAGCATGTGTTTATTATTTTACTTGCAATAATGCTGTCTTGTTGTACTCAACTCGATATATGCTTTCACACAGGAGGATAGTGTGTCTGAGAGCAGTTCTGATGCAGGACTTGGCAGTGAACCAGAGAGTGAAACCACCACAATTGGTAAGATCAAATTTCATTTTTTCAATAAAGTTCACAGTGTTAGATTGACACATTGTTATGTCTCTTTTTCTGACCACTCTTCCCTCCAGATGTTTCCCTCATCTCCAATGTGATTTTCAAGCATGTCTCAGAGGCTCGCCTGGTGGAAGACCTTGGGCATGAGCTCACTTATATCCTGCCCTACCAGTCAGCCAAAGATGGAGCCTTTGTGGAGCTCTTCCATGAGCTGGATGACCGTCTCACTGACCTGGGGATATCAAGCTATGGAATATCGGATACCACCCTAGAGGAGGTAAAGATCTCAAGATGCAAACAGTTGGTGTTGATATTTTCTTTACTATATATTTTCTCATTTAGATTTTCTTGAAAGTTGCTGAGGACAGTGGAGTTGATTCCGTGGAACTTTCAGGTGAGATTTGATGGAAGATTATAAACCTTTGTTCATCCCCTGTTATACCCATGTTCGAAAAAATACAAATAAATTGTAAACTTAAAATAATGAGTCCAATGGTTGTGTGTATTTGCAGACGGAGTGGTGCCAACGCGGACCCGTCGGCGTCATGCCTTTGGAGACCATCAAAGCTGCTTGAAGCCCTTCACAGAGGATGACTTTGATTTCAATGATTCAGAAGGTAACAGAAGGAACGCTCTACCCAGCATGCATTGCGTAGTCTTCTTGTTGTATTCATAAATACACAAAGTTTTTAAAAAGCCTGACTTCATTTTCCTCATTGCCCATTTGTGCTCTGCTGTGTCATTCCAGAATCTCGTGAGACTGACTGGCTCAGTGGAACAGATGGTAAAGGCTCATACCAGGTCAAAGGCTGGAGTCTAAAGCGACAGCAGTTTGTAGCACTACTCTGGAAAAGATTTCTCTATGCTCGGCGTTCCAGGAAAGGTTTTTTTGCACAGGTATGCTGATGCTTTTTCATAAACATATACTTAATGTGGACAAAATTGTCCACAAGGGACCTGGCCAGTAGACCTGCAGGAACTGAAAACGGAAGTAAATGTGGACTTGGTTCACCCATTGTTAGACCTTTATGGGCCTTAATGCATGCACAGGGGCACAGTCAGGCTGTTTCCACAAAATTGGATGCAAAGAATTGTCCAAAATGTCTTTTCAAAATGAAGAATTAAGATTCCGAATGAATCAAAGGGTTTAGCACTATCAGTAATTGATTGATCCATGAAGTAAGAACGATAAATGTTGCGTGACTTTTTTTATATACTAGTAAGGCAATTTAATGTAATATCATGTAAGTGGTACTTAATTTTGTCAGTCCTTTAGTTTTAATAATCAGCATGTGTGTTTTTTGTTCCTCCAGATCGTCCTCCCAGCTGTATTTGTGTGCATTGCCCTGGTGTTCAGCCTAATTGTTCCTCCGTTTGGAAAGTACCCAAGTCTGGCCCTCGATACTAGCATGTATGGGGAGCAGTTTACCTTCATCAGGTTTGTTTGGAATTTTTAATCCTTGTTAAAGTAACAGTATAGCTTTGCAGAACCATTTTTTTGTCTTCAACTGAATTATGTGATAAGACACAAACACGTTAAATAAACAATAATATTGTGTGTCTTTACAGTAATGACATACCTGAGGACCCTCACACCAACAAACTGCTTGGAGCTCTGACAGACAAACCAGGATATGGAACACGCTGCATGGAAGGAGGATCCATGACGTGAGTATATTTCATAACTGCAAACAATATATAAGTTATAGATCAAATGTATTTAGCAGCACGGAACAGCTCTAAAAGAGTCGAATTACAAATTTTTACATTTAGTAGTTCCATTTTCTCCATATGCTACAGGAACACTCCATGTGCAGCAATGGAGGATGAGTGGTCAGTTCCACAAGTACCTGAAAGTGTGACAGACATGTTTGACAAAGGCAACTGGTCCATGGAGAATCCATCTCCTCTATGCGAGTGCAGCTGTGAAGGACGCAAAAGGATGCTGCCTGAATGTCCAGCTGGTGCAGGGGGTCTTCCACCTCCACAGGTTAGTGAAGCCAGATCATTTATACTCAAATGTAAAACATAACGGTTTAAATCAAGTGTAAATGATCTGTTTTGTCTGCTTTTGTATCCAGATGAAACTCAGCGATAAAGACACTCTTCAGAATTTGACTGGTAGAAACGTGTCGGATTATCTGGTGAAGACCTACGCTCAGATCATTGGGAAAAGGTAGCGCTGATTACACATTTTATAATTTTATTTATTTTGAGAAACTGGCCATAATTAAACTTCTTTCTTGTCTGTCTCTCGTCACAGCCTAAAGAACAAGATTTGGGTCAATGAGTTCAGGTACAATATCTGGCATTTAATTCCTCTTTGTGTTTATGAGTGTATTGGTGTATCCACTCTAAAATAGTTAACAATATCTCTGCACAGATATGGTGGCTTCTCGCTTGGCGCCAGAGGCTCTCAGCTTCCAGCCCACAGGGACCAGGTCGATGATGCTATTGCTCAACTCCGCAGACGCTTCCGTCTCGAAAGGGTAAGACATTTCAAATGTAATAGTTGTACTGTTTTAGCTTAGATAAATACCTCGACAAACAAACCAAATGTAAGAAACTAAATATCTATGTTACAAATATGGACACAAGTATAGGGACACAAAGACCTCAACCCATCAAACACCTTTGGGATGAACTAGAACAGAGATTGTGAAGTGTTGAAGATGTTAAAGCTACACATGGCATATTTTTTTGTGTTTTCTGGTTGTGTCTGGGAAATGGGCCTGTCTCCTAGTATCTTTTGTCCCGAAAATGTGCTGTATGTTGACTGTACCTGTTATCTTTACTGCTACAAGAGACGTGACTGACCTTTCATCCTCTCTCCAGGGAACTGCAGCAGATCGTTTCTTCCGCAGTCTCTCCAACTTTATTCAAGGATTGGACACCAAAAATAATGTCAAGGTCAGTGCTTCCTCACGTGTAGCATGTAAAAATGGGATATGGGATGGTCATGTAATCGTAACAAATCAGCAACAAACTCACATCCGTCAACAGATCTGGTTCAACAACAAAGGCTGGCACAGTATCGGCTCTTTCCTAAATGTGATGAACAATGGAATCCTTCGAGCAAGTCTGCCAGCTGGCAAAGACCCCACCAAGTTTGGTATCACTGCGTATAATCATCCTCTCAACCTCACCAAGGAGCAGCTGTCACAAGTTGCACTGTAAGTGTTCATCAATTTTGCTGGTGAACTTAAAGTAATATTGACAAGGAAAACTAATTGATGACTTCCCTTCACTCTTTAAATGTTTTTCAGAATGACAACATCAGTGGATGTGCTGGTGTCCATCTGCGTGATCTTTGCCATGTCCTTTGTGCCTGCCAGCTTTGTTGTTTTCCTCATCCAGGAGAGGGTAAACAAGGCCAAGCACATGCAGTTTATCAGCGGAGTGCAACCTTTCCTCTACTGGCTGGCCAACTTTGTCTGGGACATGGTACGACATTGATGCTATCAGTGGTGGAACATAAAAAGGCGCTTAAATAGTGGAAGTGACTTAGCGGGTGTTATTGATCCACAGGTTGGGATTGTTGCCAAACAGGCTTTTGCAAAATTAAACATTTGGAGTTTTAATTCAATTAATTTGAAGAATTAGAATTGGACTTTAATTGGCTACACCCTACAGCAGTGGTCCCCAACCAAGGGGGTTCGTACATGATAGCGATCTAATTTATCTTATTTATTATGTATTGTGTAAAACTAAGACATGAATAACATCAAATTAAAAGCACAAAATGAATGCCAACCCACCATCCACCAGTTCAAGCTTGGAGTTTTTCCAGAGTTTTCCAGAGTTATTACATGGCTGTTTGATGTGTGTGGTAAAAGGCAGCGTGCTAGCATGAATTAACATGAGACAAATGTGCACATTAGCACTCAATAAGTCATCACAACTTACCTTTATGCATTCCCACATAGAATCAGCACTTGAGACCAAATATGAGGTGAAAGAAGAACAGTAAAAATACAGTAGAAAGTACAGAGAGAAAGTTAGCACACACACAATGTGAGACGAATGTAACAAAGAGAATCCGGCCACTTTTCAAAATAAAACATCAAAAAAATTTTTAAAAATAATGGAAATTATTTTTTATTTTTTGTGCGGCCCGGTACCAAATGACCCACAGCCCGGTACTGGGCCGCGGGCCAGGGGTTGGGGATCACTGCCCTACAGGATGTTTGATTGACTTTACAAGCGCTAAAATTACATACAAATTCCCTCTATTTTGAATAAATTGTAGTATTATTTTGATTTGAAAATGAACAAATGACACAAATTGTGGTAAATGCCAGAATCATTTATTACAATTCTTAATTTATCGGGTAACATTGTTGCATCTAATTGTAATAAAGTTAATAACTACTTGGATAAAGTAAAGCACGCTTTTCCACCATTTTTCTTAAATTAAATGGGTTTTGATAGAAGAATTTTGTACAAGGCTGGTACATATGCAACACTAATGGATGCCATCACTATGATATTCAGAATAGTTAAGCCATGATTATATCTTACTCATTGTGCTTTTTCTCCTTTCTTACAGTGTAACTACATTGTTCCTGCCACACTGGTTATCATTATCTTCATTTGCTTCCAACAAGAGGCTTATGTCTCCTCCACCAACCTGCCTGTTCTGGCCCTGCTGCTGCTGCTCTATGGGTAAGTTGGAATATATATATTTTTAATTTTGGGCTCAGACCTTGCTCATTGTTTAATGTTGTTTTTTCAGATGGTCCATCACCCCTCTGATGTACCCAGCCTCATTCTTCTTTAAGATCCCCAGCACGGCCTATGTGGTTCTGACCAGTGTCAACATACTGATCGGAATCAACGGAAGCGTGTCCACGTTTGTACTGGAGCTGTTTGGAGGCAATGTAAATAAGAACTTCCTTGTTGTTTGGTTTTCTGACATATACTGTATTATTGGAGGATTGAGAGTAAATGCTTCAATACTGGTAGGACATTGGCGGTATCAACGACATCCTGAAGAACGTGTTCCTCATCTTCCCTCACTTCTGTCTTGGGAGAGGCCTGATCGACATGGTGAAGAACCAAGCGATGGCTGATGCTTTGGAAAGATTTGGTAAGCCCAGTAAAGTGGCCTGCTGGCAGGAACAGGAAACTGACACGTACTGCTTTTAATACGCTTTGGGTTTTTAACAAGATGGATTTTGTGTGTCTTCAGGGGAAAACCGTTTCCGTTCTCCATTGGCCTGGGACATGGTGGGAAAGAACCTGTTTGCAATGGCCATTGAGGGAGTCATCTTCTTCTGCATCACCGTCCTCATTCAGTATCGCTTCTGCATCAAGGCTAGGTCAGTGCATACCGATGTCATTATTCTACTTCCTCTCTTCTAAGATATTCACAATGTGGATGACATTTTTTCTTTCATGAGTCTGCTTTTGAGTGTGTCCTCACCTCCATGCATTGCCTTCCAGGTCATCCTCCAGTCACCTGAAGCCAATCAGAGAAGAGGATGAAGATGTGGCCAGAGAACGACAGAGAATCCTCAGTGGAGGAGGACAGGCTGACATCTTGGAGCTGAGGCAGCTCACTAAGATTTACAAGCGGAAACAGAAGCCCGCCGTGGACCGACTGTGTGTCGGCATCCCCCCAGGCGAGGTAGGAAATACTCGACAACAACAACATACCCGACTCTTTCTATATACCATACTTAACTCTATAGACCAGGGGTGCCCATCACATTGATCGTATGGGTCGATCGAATATGTCACCCACATCATAAACGTATGACATCATTCAGCTGACATTAAGCTCCCCTCCTGGTTCGCTATTGCGCCACTGTATCACTGTATATTGAAATGTGTCAAAAGTCTATATGGTGGGTTTCTTTGTCTTTCAGTGCTTTGGTTTGCTGGGAGTCAATGGAGCAGGGAAAACCAGTACATTTAAAATGCTGACAGGAGACTCAGTGGTCACAAGTGGAGAGGCCTACCTGGCAGGAAAGAGGTAAGACACTCAATATTTATTATAAAATGACATGATGATGATTTATGCAATCTCAGTGGAATTAGAACAATAAAACTGTATGTCTCACTCCAGTGTAACGACAGAAATAGATGAGGTACATCAGAACATGGGATACTGTCCTCAGTTTGATGCCGTCAATGACCTGCTGACAGGACGGGAGCACCTTGAGTTCTATGCCATTCTGAGAGGCGTGCCTGAGAAGGAAGTGTGTGAGGTCAGTAGAGCACATACACACACACGCACACAAACCAGCAAAACACGAGTTTAGCAGATTTCCCCATCAAAAAGGATGAGGATGGCTGTGTGCAGAGAGGAAGGTTGAGTTTGCTGATGTTGTTTTGGTGTGACAGTATCCTGTTTTGTTTGACAGTAGTCATTCTTACATCATCCAGGTGGATGTTAAAATACGGCCATTGTCCTTAAAGACGATTGCGAGAGCCAAGCGTTTGAGACTCAGACAAACAGTTCTGAGCACAGCAGCTTGTTAGAGTTGTTTTTTGAATTTTCCATCCAAGCAATTTGAGTTATCATTGAAAATCCAATCGAATGTGTTCGTTTTGAGTTCTGAGCAACACACAACATAATTGATGTCTGCTTGTCTCCATTAGGTGGCAGAGTGGGGCATCCGCAAGTTGGGGTTAGTCAAGTATGTGGACAAGGCAGCAGGCAGCTACAGTGGAGGCAACATGAGGAAACTGTCCACCGCCATCGCTCTCATAGGAGGACCGCCTGTTGTGTTCCTGGTCAGTAGGGAATAACCACACAATCATATAAATGTTCCCCAATGAAGTGAATTTACATCACTTTTTGTTTATATTATATTTATAACAGGATGAACCTACAACAGGCATGGACCCTAAAGCACGGCGCGCCCTGTGGAACGCCATACTGAGCATCATCAAAGAGGGACGATCTGTCGTCCTGACCTCCCACAGGTTAGATGTGATGTGGTCATT